>NW_026623593.1:298323-344733 GCF_030028575.1 Malurus melanocephalus
AGAAATGTCATAAGAAAAGACTGATCTTGTTCCTCCTGTCAGTTTCCATGTTGATGAATGCTGATAAAACAAATGTGATGGGACTGAAAATGAATGTTAAGTCTTTTTTAAAAGTAGTGAGTTTTTACTGCCTCTGCCTCAAAGAAAAATCCAACACCTGAACTTCACCTCCCCTCCCTYCTTTCTAAAAGTACATTCTCTTTTCCTTTTTCCCCTTCTCTTTTTCTTTGCTTTGGGCTATGGTTACAGTAGTTAATTTTTAAAACAGGAAAATAGAGATTTAAATAGAATTAGAGAAAGACGCCTTTGTACTATGTACTATACAGTATAGTGTTTAAAAAGTCAGAAAATATGTTAGCAGAAAATGCCTAGACTGTAATTTAGATAACAACCCAGACAATGAGCTAGCTTGTTAATTGTAAAGGCTGGTGGAGACCTGCCAGTTAGAGAACTTGTCTTTTTGTATCCCACTGCTCCTTGCAGCTCTCCTAGATGGTGAATGACAGGACATGTACTTTTTTACTTTAGGCTTTACTTCTTTTACCATTATTATTTTACCCCCTCTATTTAAAAAAAAAAAAAAACAAACCAACAAAAAAAACCAAAAAAACAAAACAAAAAAAACCAACCCAACCCCACCTCCCCTCCAAAAAAACCCCAAAACAAACCACAAAACAAAGCCCAAACTAAACCAAAAGAAGTCCTTGCATCAGAAGAGAAACTAGCCAAGGTTTTGTAAGAGTAAGTAATAATCTACACTTTGAGGAAGCAGGCAGATTGGGTGGTCTGAAAAGCAGGGTAAATAGAGATCTGTGGCCTGAACATTGGTGCTGTAGACATCACTATAAGTGCTCTTTAGACCAAGTAAGCAGTTTGCAAACAGTGAATCTCGCCAAATTACTCATCTGAAAACTGTTTCTGAAATAGTGGCCGTGAGGTATGYAAAATTACATGCTAACAGCCATCAGACATTGGTTTTGATTTTTTTTTTTTTCAGCTGCCTTAGAGTAACTGCAGTGATGGAGAGGCAGTCTAGGAGTATCTCTTTAGTCAGGCTATTCAGCAGCTCATGGGGGCAGTTTTCTGTGAGCAGATGAGCCAGGCAGCACTCCAGCCCTCCCTGTTGTATTTTTCAGAGGGCACTGGATGGGAAGATGACCGAGAAGGCTGGTCCCCAATCCACCAATCCTCACTGAAGCCTTAGTGCTCTTAGGTGACAGATTTTGAGGAGCAGAGATACTGAACCTGATGCAGAAGTAACCAAAACAGCAATTTCTGAGGTCCCAGCAATGAATTTTAGCACAACTTGTCTATAAACATCTGAGTAACCCCAGTGCTCCTCTGCAAAATWTTAATATTTGCGGGTGGTTAAAGTATTCTGTTACTCATGGAGTGGTAAGAAAAGGGCAATAGCCCTGGCAGAGATGTGAGCTGCTCGCTTCATCTCTGAGGGGTTTTGGCATGATTGCTTCCTGCTCACAGTTTAGGCTAGGATTTCCTAAGGAATTTGAGGGAATTAAGCTCAAGAATGTCACTGCATTTCAATGGGGTTTAGGTGTCTGATGCTGCAAGGGCTAAGCTTATGCAGAATGACATTAGTCCAACTTATGGTGTAATTTCAAACTGATGTAGTTAAACTGATGCAAAAGACAGTATGCATAAGCCTAAGTCCACATTATCTTGGCTTTATAACAGTTTGGTTTAAATTAATTAGGACAAAGATTTAAACTTGGGTAAAGTAAGTCCCTCTTAAATTGAAYCTTGAGTATATTTGTTAAAATACCTCTGCAGGTAGGCGTACTGAAGGTGTATATATTTCCTGGTCAAACCAGCCTAAATGGCTTCCGTTTTCTTTGCCAGAACAGCATTAGTTCTACAAAAATCCTCTCTTTGGATGCTTCCACAAGCTGTTAAATTATTTTGTAGTTTCCTTTAAAGATTGATAGAAGTRAATTTTCACTTTCATTAACCCTTCRATTTAAGACATCCAAACACTGTTCSTCTGCAGACTGTAAGAGAATAGACAGGACAACCACTCTTTCTCATTAGAGAAAATTCAACCCACAGAAACGCTGGACCTTTGTGTGGTTATATTTTATTATCTTCTTGAATTTTTGTATTGACTCATCTTAAAGTTTGGTAACACTTTTAAAGTACATTCTTGTGGTTTCAGGAGGTAAGTGGGAAAGTCAGGATGAGTATGGCCCCACTGCAGCRCAGATTTTGGTGGAGAGTCTGGGGGGAGGGTGTGTGAGAGAGCTAGTGCCAGGCTGGCTACTTGTGGAATGAATTTATTTGAGAAGGGATTTCTTCAGCAGCTGGTGGTTTCCTCTTTTGACCTGTGCCACTTCCAAAGAGGGCTCAGGATGGTTTAGTGGTGATGAATTGGCAGACTTGTCACTAAGCTGTAAATCTTGAATCTGCCTTGCTGGGTTGAGGTGTGAACCCAAGATCCAGATGAGGTCAGCACTTCAGACTGCTGCAGTGCATATAAAACTCTTAAATCTTCCTTAGTGAAGGAAGTATTGTTCATAATAATGATAATATTTTTTTCACTTTTACAGTTCTCTGCTTTTTCAAAATTATTTGATGAATACCTGTCTTACCAAATAAATGCAATTGAGTTAAAACAAACAAGAAACCCCAAAACCAAGCTACCCAACCCCTCCCCATTACCTCCAAGAGAAGGTCCAACCAAAACCAAGAGAAGGTCACCAAAGTCAAGTCCCGAATAATTTTTTCCTGATATTACTTTAACTTTTTCTAGTTCCAGGACAGGAATAGAAGAAGCAAAAAATCTCCCTTGTTTAAATGTCACTTATGACACTGATAATATGAGTGTTATTTTGATATTTCCAGTAGGAAGATGGGTTTCTACATAGACACTAGATTTTTAGGCATTRGGTATTGTTGGGCTACATATTCTTGCTGCATATAAAATACTTGTGTTTTTTTAAAACTCTATACTTTTTCAGAGYGTCTAAGGAACTGCCTACCTGCCATAATGCAACCTTAAATTAATTCTGCTAGCTGTTAAWGAGCTGCTGGGTCTGTGCTTGCTACTGCAGAGCAACCAACCCAGATGCAAAAAGCAGTTTATCTCTTTGACTGAGCCKTAGCCTTACTTGTTCTGGTTCTATTATACTGGCCTTTTTTGCTGTTGGYCATGCAGTCTATGTCTGTAAAAAGTGAAATGACAAAGGCATGAAATGCTATATTGTATTGTTAACCTGTTTTATAAAAAAAAATTGAAAAAAATTGACCTTATTTAAGTGACCACATTTTCAACTAATTTGTAGAAACCAAATTAGTTACACCTTCAGTAGATATTTCTAATAACATTGGAAGTCTTAAAATCAAGTGATGTGAGGTTATTTACAACTCCCTATCATTAGCTACATGCATGCTCCTATGTAATTGAACTGAATGAGGAGTTTAAATTGAAATGCTTATTTGTCACACCAAGAGTGAATCCTCTCTTCATAATAAAAGTCCAGCAGATGAAAATCAGCTGTGAGAAATGGTTGCTCTCAGCAAGAGAGATTTGAGTATCAACAGAATTTCACCACAGAAGGCTTTGCTCACATGCAATCCCCTTATTTTCAAGTACAATCTACTCCATCTAAAATTAGCATATGTAATTGAATAGTGCCAAAGGCTGAAATAATTTACACTTAAGCTCATAGCATTTTTTTGTAATTCTAAACAAACAGAGCTATACACATTACCAAGCAGAAACACCCTCTGGGCTTTATCCCTCTCCATCCCCTCTAATTAAATGGACTTCASAACTGGGCTTGAGATATTATGATGACTGAAGATGCTCATCTGGAAATCCTGCAGCTTTTTAACACATAAAGCAGTGACCTCTGTCATAACCTAGATTTGCAGATAGCTGTTAGATAGCTCTTTTGTGCACTACTCTTGATTCTGATTTTGAATAACCATGGAAGTGGTAGAACAGTATTGCTGACAATAATAATGTTCATTTATAGAGCTTTTCTATCTGAAGACCTCAGAAGTGCCTAAAATAAAGTTAGTGTTCTCATTTTGCTCGGAAGAAATGGAAGTCCCTGGTGACAGTTTAGTCAAAATCACGCAGCTAGCTAATGACAAAATCAGAAATAGCACTGAGGTAGCTACATTCAAAACCAGGACCTACCTTCTTGGTCCCACCTGTGTTCTCAAGATAGATAATCTCTTACCATGAGTGGGAGGATCATAAACAGATCTCAAATGTGCACATACTTCCTTGCCAAAGATCTCTAGTTTTTCATAACATCACATATGGGTGTATTCACTCACTCAGCATTGAAGTAGTCTGGCTCACTGGGTTAAATCCTAAGCCTTTCTGGTGTGGTTTTTGTTGCTGTCAAAGACACTGTCTGACAGTTTTCGGGGTATGTTTCATACTGCTGTGTGCAGAGTTTGTTTGCCAGAGCTGAATCTTTCCTCAGGGAAGCCTTTGTTTGCATGCTTAATTTTTAATCTGATCTCTACTAAATGTTGAAGCGYTAGTTTAGGCACTGGCAGACCCTCTGTTGTGCGCTACAGCAAGCTGAGAGGAACAAGTCTGGAGGAGCAGGCAAGGCAGCAAATTTTCAGTGATTCTATGCAGGGGCTCTTTTTGCACAAGTTGCAGTTTAGCCCCACTTTTCAATCACAGCTTATTGTCTGGTAGCTGAGTTATTCTAATGTGGCTGAGAGCAGAATCTAGCCAGGAGGTTGKGGTGATTGCCGAGCAAATATGAAGTGCGTGTGCTTTTCCCTGGAGAGCATGAGGGTTGCAGCAACTCAGCAGGTAATTCAGCCACCCCCAGGGCTTGACCTTATATTTCTCATCAAACCATAAATTTTTGTTACAAGTCCAATTTGTGCATTTTTCATTCTTCTTGTTAATTTGTTAAGAAACAGCCATGCGTGAGGTGCTAGGAGATACGGAAGAAAATCTGGGCTCAGGCCTGAGAAAACTTAGCCTTAGGTTTAGCTCTTGTACAGAGTACCTGCATGGGGCTCCAGTGGTGTTATTTTGGACTCTGTTTCAGGTGCAGGGGTCAGCTTTACATGCTTCTCTTTGAGGGTTTTGGATCAAAATAGATCACTATTATAGACAAGCTTTGYGAGAATCCAACAATGTTTTGCTTCAGAAAAAGAAAAGAAACTAGTTAGTGGTTGTCTGTACAGTGCTTTTGTTCTTCCATTTTGCAAGAAAAGGGTCTTGTTGCTTCAGCCCATTCCCAGAAGGAGGAACTTGCTGCCTCAGAGCTGGCTTTCAGAGAGGCTTCTTTTTCTCTTCTTTTCTTTTTTCCTCCCCCTGGGGGTTAAAAATAGCGAGCAGTAAGAAGTGATATTGTATACAAGGCTATTACACTTTTGTCTTGGCCTGCTTAATGTCCTTGACACATACCCATTTCACCCAGGGACAGCCACTATGCAAATTGGCTAAAAGCTCCATTAGGTTGTTCAAGGCTGGGGAAACCCATCTGTCAGTGTCTGTGACACAGCCGGGCTGGAGTCTCACGTGGGAATCTGTCCTTGAGATACCCAGGCAGCTGAGTTTCTTTTAGCCTCTAGTGTTCTCAGAATCAAAGGAAATTGTTGTATGCTCCTCTTCTTGCTGCTATTTGTGTTTTTATCGTTCCTTTTCTACCTTGATCCCTTTGTCAGAAAAGCACAGGCATAGACTGAGAATTAACACAGAAAGATGTGGTTTTTTGTTTTTTGGTTTTTTTTAGTTGCTTTGCCATAAGTGAACAATTGTGTGTATTAGTTGTGGAAAAATGGAACAGTAGCTATTTGTTGTCCTGAAAAAAGCACAGCTTTATAACCCTTTCCCATATTTTCCTGTGTGATCTGCTGATGACACGCATGAGGTGGGTATTTAAAAAGGTCTTGCTGGGGATCATCTGCAGTTGATATGTTCTCTGTGAGTGGGCCAGAAGGACGTGATAACCTAAAAAATACCAAAGAATGCACCCATGAAAGGCTTTCATTGAGAGGATTTGAATGTGGGGCCAAGGACTGAGAGTTGCCTCTGCAGAGACAGAGAAACCCAGCTCCTGCACAAAGGTTTGGGAGCAGGCTCTGCTTGGCATCCCCAGAGAAAAGCTCCTGCAGCAACACTTATTGCACATCAGTTGAGGGAAGCCACTTGCTTTTTCTGCTGGGTGGAGGTTGGGCAGCAGACTGGCAATTTTGCTGTTTTCTGCTTTCTTTCTGCCAAAGACTCCATTAAAATGCCTAACCAGTGAARCACACCAGGATGGACAGTACAGATGTAGTTGTTACTCTGCAAGTGCCACAGTTAGCAAAGTTACAGTGTTTTGTAATATGAGACAGTGGCAGCAAAATAGTTCAGATTTTCATCCCATTAGAGCAAGAAGATTCGGCATASGACATCAGAAGTGGTGCCCTTCGAAGTGTGCAAGGTCTATATTGACAGGGCTCTCATGCTCTTGATTGGTTTCGGCTGGTGTCAAGTAAGAGCCCTGAACACTGAGTATCTGGCAAAATAGCTACAATAACTTCAAAATAGCTACAGTAACTTCAGTGCCCAGTGGTGTTCAGATGTATGAGACAATTATAGCCTTCTCCGTAACAGATGCTTTGTTCTACAGTTTGGCCCTTTTTTTTTTTTCCAGCATGCAAATAATTTTCTCTACCTAAGCTGATGGCCATTTTGATGATACAGATACAGTTTTTTCCACCAAAAAGTAAGCAGTTTGGTTTTCGTGGAAACACTTACATAGCTACAAGAGTGGGATTTCCCTTTATAATCCTGTTGAGGAAGAAGAAAAGCACRTTTGATAATACTTTGTGGAGACTGATGACATGAAGAGTTAATGTGTTTGTTATAGCCAGGATCAGTATAAACTTCATCTTTCCACAAATAGAAGTCAGTGATTCAGCACTTCTTCATATTGCTAAGTACAACTTATTCAAATCATGTCATATTCTGCTTTCTGTGTTCCAAACCCAGTCACGTAATAAAGAGGCTTTTAGATTAGCATATTAGTTTAARTTTCAGACATACCATTTTAGTTCTCTCTTAGGCTCCCAGTGCTTCTTTTTTGTCTTTGTCTCTGGAGGTAACATAGACCTTGCTGTGGCATCTAACTCCCACTAAAAAGAAATCACGGCAAGAGAGATGGTATATGCATTTTTCTAGAAGTTAGTTGTGGCTGGCTTTACACCACCTTTGTTCTCAGAGTTGAGTATATTTTCATACTGCCCCAATTATTTCAGCGCCTGTGTGAGTAGCTCAGATTTGCCAAGGGGAGCAGAGGGCTTGCAATCTTGCTCAAAGCCATTTCTGCATTTATGTTTTTCTGGCTGTCTGGTCAGACTGCCACATCCTAATGGGAGCCAAAATGTAATTAAACRTTGGTGAGTTGAACAGCTTGCTTTGAAAAGAGGTGAACTCTGCTTCATAGGACATTTCATTAAAAAAAAAAAAAACCTAAAAGTTTGAAGGCATAAATATTTGGCCTTCCCTGTGCAAGGCATTCCTGTGCATAAGCAGTGTAGAAGATGAAGCAAATTTTTTACACACATTTTAAGAAATTGGATTCCCAAAGCTGTTGGGAACAAAGAGCCTGCTTTGTCCTCACAAAATGTTGGATTTWATACTGAAGTCCTGTATGAGAAATGAATATTCCTTAGGGCAAACTCTTGCTGCAACTGGCCTTATGTGCAAGAGGGATGGGGTGTGCCATAAGGAATATCTTCTTTGGCAGAGGAGGAGGGAAGTGCAGAGCCTTTGTCACAGCAGGTCCATGGCACAAGGGCCATTGCAAAGCATAAGCTGAAACACTTTCTAAAGGAATGGAGAAAATTATGGGACTGTGTAAAAAAAAAAAGACCTGAGACTTGCTAAGTTTTTGTGGCCTATTTACAAGTGCCTGAGAAACAGATTTTAATTTTAGTCAATACTCACAAGCCCATCAGTGGAGCAGCACAGGGGGACACCGTTCCAAAATAGCTCTAACAGATGCCACAATAATACGAGTTTTCCCCGCATCTCTCATTTATTTCTCGCTGTGTGTAGTTTCGTACTAAATCTGTTCCCTTGATAAATGCAAAGATGTTCTTGCCATTGGATRGAATAGCTAAGTGCAATTGTCACAAACACTAACTGACTTAACCCTCTTGTTGCATRGCTGCTGCTGCTAATAARTATTTCCTGGGCTAACAGAGATCTTTGAAATGAGTTTTAATGGGTTTTCTTTTTGTATACACAGACCATGGTTATTAAACAATGGCAGCTTGAATAAAAGCTATTCTAGTGATAGCAGCAATAGTGTCAGTTATTTGGATAAACTGTCAGAGGAGGGCTGGCCATCAGTGGATAACTGCAAGGGATCCTAGAAAATTGCAAAAATTAACCTGCTAACATGACCAATACCCCAGATCTCCAGAAAGGATAATTACCCTACTACCTCACTTAGTGTGCAAGTGTTAATATTGGTACCAGATGTCAACAGACCTTCTGTCCTGCCAATTAGACCCTCCCTGAAGTAAAGGGTCTCCTTTCATATCCTTGATTGGTTTAAATTCAGAATATGGCCAGTTGATACTGATTCATGAGGTATCTTGTTAATCATTGCCCAGCATTGTCACACAATTGGTATTACTTATTTTAAAATTTATTAATTGATACAAAGTGCCAACACTGCTGTCCACATTGATTTCTGAAAGTTTCCACTCCATCACAAAGTGATGAAGAAGGGAAGAAGGGATCAAGTGAAGAAGGGATCAAGTGAAGAAGGGATCAAGTGCTGCTGCACTTCTGCTGAGTGCGGCTGCCCCGAGATCCCGAGTTTTTGCATCCGCTTCTTGGTGGGACTTCTGTGCTCTTCTGTACCCAGCATCTCCCCCCCAAATTAACAACCTTGTCTGCCCTGGGTGACTGTGATGGTCCTTGCACCTTGGTGCTGCCTCTCCTCGGTGATGACAAGAGCATGACCAAACCCTTGCCCAAACCTTGTGGGAAGTGGGAAAGATGTTTGTCTCTTAGGCTATGTGGAATGCCAAAGGGAGCTGATCTTCTGATGCCACCCCACAGGAAATAAATGCAGCTAAGGCATCTCTGAACCCATGGCTGCCAATTGCAAATACTGCAGGCTTACATTGGACRAAGTGTTGAGAATGCTTTCTTTGTGGAGGGTTTTCTTTTTTGTAGGATTTTTTTTTCTTTTGTTTTTCAAAATAGCTGAGCTCATTTGAAAAATCTGTWAATAGGAATGATAGTCTGGGAACACAGGCAGCAAAAGTAAGCTAATTTAGGTGTTTGTTTGAGTAAGATCATCTACTGCTTATGAAGATGAAAGTGATTTKTCCTGTTCTGATTTCATTAATGAATGTTATATATATATTTGAAAAAGCTCTGATCAATAATGAAATATTTCAGGAACCTCTTCAAATTCAAAGTCATGAAACATAACCAGAAACAGCCACATCACTTTGTTAACACTTTTGGTGCCTGGACTGTTGACAAAAAATATATTGTAAAAAWAATTCTTAAACCCATCTATTGTCTGTTAGCATGTCTTCCTTAATATTCAACAATCTTTTTCTTTATTGTTCTGTTTGTAATGAAGCTGGACTTTTTTTTTGTTGCCAGTAGTTTGATAAATGGCTTGAGAGAAATCAATGGCAATGACCTTGTTTGCTCCTTAGCAATTGTGTCAGGGGAGGGGATTTTGTGTTTGTTTGGTTTTAATTCTCTTTTATTGGCATAAATGATTTTTATTAAACATCAAGGTCAGGWCACAAACTTAGGATGTTGAGTGAGAACTGCTAATCAAGAGGCCTGTTTTTTAAAAGATGTCTTTGGACTCAAATGTAAACTGCCAGAAATATTATTGCGATCAAATGAGTAGCTGATAAATGATATTTTAGCAAGTAGGCTGCTAGCCTGTGGAACTGCCCTCTGCCAGGGCATCTTCACTTAAAATGCTGTGTCTAATTTTATAAAAGCTCAGAACATTTTTGGATCAAAATAACGATGTTTGTAATTAGGGATACTAAAATAGAAACAATCAGATCCCTGAGGATTTGGAAAAAAAGAGAAGAAAATAAAAAGAAAAAAAAAAAGAAAAAAAAAAGAAAACCCTCCGTCTCTCCCTACCTCAGGACTGCTGACATAGCTGTGGCTCCAGCATGTCCTGGGTGCTGCTTCGGGAATTTGTGACCGAGACAGACCCTTGCTTCGGGGACAAGCTCTCCCTTTTCCTCAGCCACAAGCACACTGGGTAGAAAGAAGAATACAGGAGGTAGTCGATGGAGCTGTGCTAGATCTGAGCCAGCAGAACGATGATAAACTTTAGAAGCAGGTTGTCAGAGCTCTGTGTGAGTTGAATCACATCAGCTCTATGCCCTCCTGTTATAAGCTGTGTCTTGTTATGTAACACTGTGATATATGTCTGGGGTTTTCCATATGTGCAAAGACTATTTATGCTTCCCTTAAGCAGGAGAAATAAAGGTCCTAAATGAGTTCATAATTTGGCTACSCATTCTCTTTGTGTGCAGACTGTGATGCAACTTCAGCAGATTTAATTCTACCCTTTGTTACATTTGAATTTGCAAATTGACTTCAATACGCCTAATTTTTTGTGCRTTCTCTGGACAAGGTTTCAAAAAAGAAGAGCTGTGGCCACTTTGCATGGCTGTAAAAGCCTGCATAGCACTCTTTAGAAAAAKGAAAAAAAGAGAAATATGACCTGATCCTTTTCTTTTCATCCAGCCTGCAATTAGCTGAACCTCAGTAGTGCAGGAGGGAGGGATGTGCCCTGCAAAGGAATTTGGGATACTCCAGGGTGAAATGTACAACAGTTGCCAATGAAATGAATCCACTGAAAGGTCGGTGTTTGTCCATGCAGAAGGGTGCAAGAATAAATAGGTATCTGATAACACAGTGTGCCTCATAAAACAATTTGTCTGCAACAAAGACATTAAGTAGTTTGATTCAGGCCAGAAATGGTTCTGAAGGAACACATTTAGAGGTGRTTGTCTTTACACTCTGCAGAAAGCAAATCACAATGCAAGTAACAGATGACATATCAAAAGAAGCCGCTTGTATAAGTGTCCTTTGCTGCTAAACTGCTAGGGAGATGAAAGTATTCCGACTCTACCTTTAGGAACATATTGTATTTCCCTATTTATGTTTGTTTCCTATCATGTGATGAAGTGCAAGGGAAGGTGTTGCTTGCTAATTTTAGCCTTGCAGACTGTCGCTGCAGAAACCTGGCAGTTAACGCTTGGGGAGGGTGGCAGTGCTTTCAGGGAAACCGGGCTGCACGSTGCCACTGTTCTCGATGGCACTCGGAGCAGGGAGCGGCAGGGGAATATTTCAAAGTCTTGTTTTCCTGGCTCATGTTAATGGACTAATAGCTTCCTGCAGAAGAATTACTGAAGGCCGTAAAAAGCATTAATGAGAAAAGCAAAGCTGTTACTTTGGTGAATAAATGTAAGATACAGGGACTGAGAAATGCAGTGAATGCATGGATGTAACTTCACAGCCATTGCTGTGGTTTTTTTCAGGCTTATGGTACTGAATTGCAGGAATCACTCTGCAGATTGACTCTCACCTGTACTCACCCATTTTGCCAACAGGCCCTGAACAAACCCTGTCTTTCCAGATGTTCTGAGTCATTTTTATGCAGTTGATGTTTAGAGGAGGGAAGGGAAAGAAAGGATAGAGGATGTCAGGACACCACTTGCACCTCAGAAGCCTTCAGAATACAGCCTCCAAAGGAACTTTTAAATTGTCTCTTCCTTTCCAGACCAGCAGGTTGTTGAAGGTCTGCTGGCTACAGAGGCTGTTCCAGATGTGTTGGGAGCAGGGTGAGCTCTCAAGATCTGAGAGGGGGTAGGGAAAACTGGGCTCAGTTTGACAGTCAGAGGCTGTGCCATGGTCCCCTGCCAGAGGTGCCATGTTGCTGCATCTATTTCTTTCTATGCAGCAGCATTTCATCTGTTGGGGGTGGTAGGATGAGGGAATTATAGTGGTAAATGGACCTCAGTGAAATACTTAAGAGCCTGAATAAAGATTGTTTATATCATTGAAAGACTTCTTGTCCAGGAAGAACTGCATTAGCCCAGGGTTCATGGAAGGAAATTTAATGGAAAACTTGCAAAAAAATATTAGGCATATRAGGAATAACACAGATATTTAATACCTGCAGAGTTAAGAGAATCAATATACTTTTTTTTTTTTTCCTTTTAGGAGAAATCCCTATGAAATCCTTTAATATTTTTGTATTTAAAGTGTGTTAAAAAGATCATCCAGTGCTTTTCATAGTCTGACTGTATTTTGGAAAATGCGTCAGCATGTTAACAATGTTTCTGTTCACTTGCAAAAGATGTGATAGCAATCCTCCTGACTGTGTGGCTGCCACCTCCTCATGTTTTTAAGGATTGTCCACATAAGACATGGGATAAAATGTTCTGAATGGTACGGAGAAGGTGGAAAAAGAACCACTGCAAAATTTTTCTTGTAGAACAAGACTTGGGGGCAAGCAACACCAACTGCACTTTTTTTTTTGTGGCAGGTTTAAAATACACAGAATTTTTTTTTCTTTAATATAAAATTCAATTCTCAAACTGATTCCCACAAGGATGTTTTTAGAGGACTAAAGTCTAATGGGTYAAATCACAGAAGATGTAGGATGATGATCTGTGTGCAATATCTGGTTAGGAAGTCGCGAAGTGAAAAGTGTTCTGGGGATATTTACTCTCTGCTTGCATTTCTCATGCTGCTTCCTTAGATGTTCCCACCTGTTATCAGCAACACCCAAATGTAAGTCTCTCTGCTAGGTAGGCATTTTGTTTTCCCAAATGGGGTGTTTCTTCCAGAAGCTAAGTCTCAGCTCCTGTTATCACACTGCTGATTCTGTTAGAGGAAGATGATCCAGTCAAAGAGTCAGCAGTTAGGAAATATAGGAATTCTTCATGAGCCTGAATTTGGATCCTGTGTGAGTAGTCATCGCCACGTGGTCATTTAAATACTTGATTGGATATGTTATGCTCTCCACAATACAGCCTTTGCTGTATTTAGTGATAGTTTGCTTTATTTTAACTGGGACTCGGTCCTGCAGTTGTCTTCAGACCCACCTGTGAGACCTGCAGTATTTGTGCTGCTGTCTTTCAGGGTCCCATTGCAGTTGTTTTTCAAGTTTTTTTTTGACCACATTCCCCATAACTGAGGCTTAAGTTGTAGTTAGCACCTCAGATGTATTTAGTATGACACTTTGTGTCTGAAATTCAGCCTAGATACTCTGAGTACATGGACCGAATATCCTGCCCATTGTAACCTACACCTTGATATTACTGGAGGAGTCGGATTCCCTTCACCATTTTAAGAAAATTGTATTTTTAAAAAAATCAATTTATTATTGCTATGGATACATTAAATTTAAAATMTTACCCAAACTGAACCTTGATTATCTGATAGCAACTGGTAGTAGCATTCATTGTGTGACTTTTATTCTCAGAGATTTTTAAAGACCTGTCAGTTTRTTTTATATCAAATGATTGAGAACCAGGCTGCCCTTAAATTAGTACTGCTATTTCTTTGAGAGTGTTTCCTTAGACTACACTGTAGATCTTCAAAGAAGCCAAGGAATAGGATTTTCAGCATTTCTAATTCCTTTAATCCAGGGATATTGCATTAATGTAAATACTACTGCTGTTGAAATCTGTGTGGAACATTGTTGTTTAATAATGACTTTAGCAAATGAACTAAACTTGAGGTCAAATCATAGCAAAGGAATAAAGTTCAGATGTCTCAGTTGTAGTAAATCCTTTCTGTGCAGTTGAATTTGATTATAGGATGTACCTGCACAAATCACTTAGTAGTCATTTGTTCTGTAAGTAAACTTGGAGGGCTTTTAGCATACATRATGYGTGAGGTGAAGGAGTTTTGTKCTGMGTAGTTCTTTCTTACAGCAGTGRAKGTACTGATATCRATGTTTTCASACAGCCCTTATCTYTAGTTGGCCATCCACTCCCCCCTCRGTGTTACCTGCAGTCTTGGGCAGGRTGTGCTSTCTCCTGTTGTCCCTCCTGTTGTGACACTGCCACGTTGTAAGCCTTGCTAAAGTCAAACTAAGCAACATCCACTGCTCTCCCCTGATCTGTAGAGCTGGGTGTCCCAGCACAGAAGGTGAGCGAGGTGGCCAAGCCTTGTTTGTCCTCCTTCATCCATGCTGGATGCTCTCATCCTTCCCTGCTTAGACACAGCACCTATGAGGCTTTTCTCTTCAGCTGGGCTAGGCTGTGGCCAACCTGATGAGTCCCAGATCTTTCCTGTTCTGAGGGCGATATAATGTTGGAGTTTGTTTTTTCCCAGATACCTGAAACATCCTGGGGGCCTCCAGTTGCTGTGGCCTTTCAGAGATAAGAGAGAGCAGTCACTGGGTGACACCAGCTGGCTCCTTGCAGTTTGTGTTCAATGAGCTCTCACTGGCTTCCTGGAGTGGTTTCTAACTTAATGCTCCCCTTCCTGGGCAGTGCTTTTCACCCCAGGCCCTACTGCGAGGGAAGAGAGCCAAGAGGTCTGGAAGCTGACCTTACCAGTGGAGAGGGAGACAAAGAAAGCACCAAGTGCTTACATCTGCTCTTTGTCACTTGTCCCCTGCCTTATTGAGCAGTGGGGAAATCTTTTCTTTACTCTTCCTCTTGTTGCCAACATGCCTGTGGACAAGCTGGTATTCCTAACCAATTCATCTTTCTGCTCCAGCTGGTAACGCTGAGTGTTATTATTACGATAGTTGTAATACTTGCTAGAAGTATTGTAGTTGCCACATTTCTCCATTCTGCTTTGGTTTGTTTAATGTAAATTATTTTTCGTTTTAGACTTGAATGCCTTTTTTTTTTTTGCACAACATTTTGTGCATATGAGCTTATGACAGTGGTATTAAGTGGTATTAAGATTTTTAGAACATTTATAAGTATCTGATTTGAAATATAAAACTTATTGTTACATGCCATAATTCGTCAAGCTTCTAAAGCATGGTACAACATTTATTAAGAAAATGTGTTAAGGAGATTTTCTTTCTTCCTTTGCTTATCCTGATTTAACATTTGAAATTTCTTCAAATGCATATTCTTTCCAGAGGAAAAAAATGCCKACTTAAAAAGTAAATCATGCATGAATGAAGAATATTAAAAGGCCAAAAAGTCAGAAAGCTAACAGAAGAGATTGGAGGCAATGTTGCAGTGCAGAGGGAAATTTAAGCTTTTATTTATCAGGAAATATATMATTTGGATGAAAAACAGTAAACAGAAGTGGCAATTTGTTTCAGGAATTGATCATATGTACCCTGTTACTCTGAATTCATATTGCTTGGGCCAGGAGTACCTCATTATCCCAATTAGTGGTGTGTAGGATTTTACACAGTGTGTAAYGAAGCAGCCGTGTCCCCACACTGCAAAGCTCTTCACCTCTGAGCGCTGAAGTTCAGGTTCTTCCTATTGTTACTTCCCACGTTATGGAAAAAGCACATGGCACAGAGCCTGGAATGGTTTAGGCAAAGCATCTTCAGCTGAGTCTCTGTCTGTTAGCAAGACACTTGGCTCATCGTGCCACTACATTTAGCAGAAAATAGTGRTGGTTTTAGGGAACTGAGAAAAAGCAAGTTGTCATGTTGAAATCAAATTTCTGTGCTGTGARACATTCTAAGAGTATCAGGAAAAAGGGAGTAGGTTACTTTTACCCAGCTGAAAGTTAGTTTTCTGTGGATGTTTTAATTGAGTCACCATGTCTGTGTGCATGAGTCAAATGACATTTGAAACTTCGGACAAGCACAATGGCACAATCTGTTGTTGAAGGGGTGGGAAGAGACTGAGAACTTATACCATAGTAAATGTAGATCTTTTAAATTTTTCCCCCTGCTCTGAGAAGCGCTAAACATTGAAGAAAGAAGTAGGAATTAGATGGGAAAAAACTTGTGGAATAATAGTGGACTGCAGTGTAAAAAATGATGGGTCTTTTGCATATCTAAGCAAGAGGTCAGGTTTATGTGCRTTCACATTCACTGATTTTGAAGCAAAATGGACATTCTGAGGTTATTTTTTACTTTTCAAATAAAATTCATGGTTTTTATTTGCCTTCTAGGAGAAAACATGTCAGAATCTCATTAATTGCGAAGACATAGCTGTCGTTTTCCAGCGACTCTTAAGTTTTACAAAATTGCCATCTATCAGTCCTGTGCTTCCAGGACCCCGAGTCAGGACAATAAAGTGTGTGCTGGGCAGTAGCTGCTGCTTTGGCACCTACTTAGGTGGCCAAATACCCCTGTAAGTGGCCTTTCCCTCAGTCTGCATTTGGGGTGAATATTGGGTGTCTCTTGAAAGTTTAATACTGAGGCTTCAATTCAGCCTGAGATACGTATAACTTCCTTGTATTAAGGGTACGAATGAAAACAAAAATATGGCAATATTTTGCCTCACAGACCCAAAAAGACAGCAGTCTTAGGGTTTTGTACTCACTCACAGCATGCTTAAGTAAGTTCATTCTCAAAACCAGTATGATTTACAGAAAATTGAATTTTAAGGGAAAAAAATAGAAATGTCTGTAAATAAATCGGGTGTAATTCTGAAAATTCCAAAGACAGGATAAAGAAGTTCTCTGTTTTTGCATTAATTATTCAGTTTATTTAGTAAATTTTGCCTCAAGTGGATTTGATTGATGTCTGAAAGATATTTTAATTGTAAGTTACATTAGATGCTTGTTAAGTCAAAGAAAATTAAACAGCTTTCCCCATACAACCTCCCAAGTCTACCACATGAAATCTAAAGAAAATGGAGATTTGGTAAGGCACCAGAATCTGCAATAACAAAGTGGAGAGTGCTTATTCATCTTCCTTAGCCAATGATTTAAAGCCCATCATTGACACTAGCTGAAAATGTAAGTCCTTAGATTCCAGAACATTCCTGGCATATCTCGCTCGCTTTCCCATGTTCATAATGCTTTGTGTGCTCCTGGGATGCCAGGAATGTGATGCTCAAAACTGCTTTTGACATGAAGAAGATCTGGAATTCACCTCCTTACCAAGTTAAGGCTTGCAGARTCCCATTCCTTCAGTCTTTCCATGGGCCCCAGCCCTTTCAGAAGTCACATATGATGGTGACTTCATTCTGAAGTTCTATCTTTTATACAGACAGCTGGTTTTTAAARTATAGTGAAATATCTAGAATGGGATAGAGAGGTTCTTAACATGAGGTTTCATGCTCCAGCTGCCTGCAGTGAGCCCTACATATGGCCACCTCAGCTTTCCTGGCTCCCTTAGCCTTTTTTTGGTCCAGCATCCAGGGTTGTCCGAAGCATAAAGATGATGAGCACCACCTTGGCCAACTACATCCATGGGCTGACACCTTAATTCTAACCTATCCTGTTAAATTCTTATCCTCACCATATCAACTTACTCTTGAAAAACTTTTCTAGCTGTCCTATAAATAACATTACTCGCATTGCTCTCACAAGGTTGGTTGCCTCCTTTTTTTCTTCCTAAGTGAGGAATTARGTATGAACTGTAATGACTTGTGTGGGCACTTTTTTAAAAGCTCTTTGCTGTGATGAATGTGCTGGAGGAGTTTGCACYGGAAGCAACAATGTGGTGAGGTTGTGATGGCTCATATTTTCTGTGGGCATCCTCTGTCATCCTGCCTGGGACCAGTGTGTTACTGGAGCTCAAGGGGTCTCAAAGAAAACATGAGTTCTGACTGTTGTGAAATGCCCCAAATTCTGTCCTGATGATGCCATGCTGTTGTGGAAAGGAAGAACCTTTCTCAAACTCTGTGTTCTGTGGGTTCTTTCAGCCACAGGATGGGAGGCACAACTCATCTTTATATATACTGGGTGGAGGAGGCAGAGCTTCCCCTCACGCATCTACAAAATATCGTTGTGGTAACATGGGGGGATGATGAGGRGCATTCCTGGGGAGCTCTGCCATCCCTGATTCATCCATCCCAACCGTGCTTATGTCAACAGTGGCGGATTTCCTGCTTAATTCTTCTATGAGAAAGACAAACTGAGGAAACTTGGGTTGGATCTTGAAAAACCTTTTTGGTTGGGCTTTCCTTCTGCAAAATGAGAACACATCTGCTTCTGATCTCTGGTCGCCAAATTCTCAAGTGGAGAGGGAGGAGCTGAGATGGGTGTTTAGTTTCGTTCTGTGCTGCAAGTTCAGGGAGATGTGGGGGGCTTTTATTGTAGCCAGGTTCTTGCAGGATCTGTGTGACTGTGTGCAGAAAAGTGATGCAATGCAGCAAGTGCCTCCTGCATCTCATTTCCAAGATGCTTTTAGTCTGCCACATGTAAACAAATACTCAGAGAGTAAATTTAGTTTCTCAGAACCAAATACATGGTTGTTTTTGCAAACATTTGGAAAGTTAAGTATCATCCTGTTGGTCTGCATTTTTATTCTTAATGGAATAAGAATAAATGACTGACAGCTCATTGTAGCCCCAAAACTGGCTACGTGGAATTATAAACACAAACAATAATTTCTTCTTGAATCTGTTCTTTTTCCCTCTGTTAGTTTGGGTTTTTTTTTTTTTTTTTTTAACCAGAGTTTTTGTATCACAAGCAGTAATTGCTGTCATCTTTTGATCTGCCCTCTAAAATATTCTTATTAGAAGAATTGCAATGTTTTATTGTCCAGATTGCCCAGATTTAGTAATTTTAAGATCTAGAGTCTGTTCACATTTAGTCTCAGTACATCAATAAAATATGAATGGATTGGATAATGAAGCAATAACACTAATTTATGTCAAAGGATATAGGCTATTGTTTACGAGTTTGCCAAAGTGCCAAAATACTTTATCCGTAGAAAGAATTCTTCTCCCTTGCAGAGAAATACATAATGCCTCAGGAATATTCTGTCATGGGAGCCTTCTGCCATGAAATAAATGGGAGGAGACAAGGCTGTGAAGGTTATTTTCCACTCTGGAAAATATTTATTTGGTGACACAGATCTTATTGCTAGTTTTTGGCTTTTTTATGCTAGGGACTGAATTTTACCCTCCTGGCTGGATGCAAGAAGCCCTAAATTCAGGGAAGCTAYCATATTTTAGACCCGAGCTACAGGCAGTCTAGGGATAGACAGAAAATTGCTTATGAGGGATGAGTAGCTCTGTCTGTGGTATAACAGTGTGTAGGCAGGAGGGGGTGAAGAGCTCAAGTTGGCAGCTCTGCAGCATCTGTTACCTCTGTTTAGTGACCAAAACCCAGCAATGGCTGAGGTGTTCTCCATCTGCAAACAATGCTCATAATTTCTGTGCTGTTCCTCTGTCTTGGACTGGTTTTTGCTGCTTCATCCTCAGGCAAGATGATCTTCAGTCTCTGCTAATGATATGTGCTCTAATCCACTCTATTATTTCAGCTTTATCACACTTCAGAATAAGCTGCTTTACACCTGACCAATTTGTTTTTGAAATTTCCTGATGATAATGGTGGCAGTACAGACTATTTCATTCTGTCTTACTGGAAATAGAAGATAGTGTGAGGAGTATCTCCTCAGTGAGGAGATTTTCTGGCTTCTAGAGTAACTGGCTAACAACTGCTAAACTCTCAGTGCTCTTGAAGATAGCCAGAAAAGTGAATTGCTGGAGCTTTTTCTKTGCTTGCTTGCTTGGTTTTAATTCAGAAAACTCTATAAAAGGAGACCTATTTGCAGGTGCTTTCCAATAAAGGACTTCTTCCTCTTCCCGTGGATGACTTGATTTCTGTGCATTATCTGTAAATGTTTATAAAATGCTAAAATCTGCACAGTCAYGATTTGGAAGAGAGGTGTTTTGGAACAGAGAAAATTGAGCCAAATTGTGCCTGTGCTTCTATTCTATAGATCTCTAATACTTTGTGCCAGGGTCAAGGGAACTGTAAACCTCAGGAGTATTTAGCCTACTGATTTCAACAGCTTTGTCTGTGAAGCAAAGTTCTCAAATTGTTTTACTGATCCACCAAATCCCAATTTTAATCTGACAGTTGAATGACTACTGTGTCTGTTAGAGGACTAGGTTGGGGCTTTTTTTCATAATTTCCATTTTTCCCTAAGTGACCTTTTTTTCCTGTGTGAAACAAAAGTGTAAATGAAACACAATTACACCTTTTCCCCATGTACTACAGGTATCATTTGGAATAAAGTAAGTTCAATGAATACAAGAAACAAGGTCACAATAGCTCTGTGAACACATAATTCTAAGTTTGTTTTTAAATTTAAAAATATTATTAATGAGAAAATAAATTTGATTGGTAGTATATTATTTAAAATTATTTTGTCCATTCAGTTTAGATACAGAATAGCAAAGTCATTGCATGCAGAAATCATTTTTATCTGCAAAAGAATTAGCTCTAGTTACTAAGTTAGAATTTAATAATATTTTCCTCATCTTTAAGTAATATTGCAATCTTTAGTAGTGTCTTTCATCCAGTAATCACAGGGCAGTATATATGCTTTGAGAACGTAGGGAACAGTCATTACAGAATAGTAAACTGAGATGTAAGGAACTTAAATGACTTGCTTGGGATAGTGCAATGATTTTGCAGTACAGAGAGCGTAACCCGGCAGCTCTGACTCACTGGGCTTCTTGTATCCAGCAAATCACTTTTAAAGGCCTTGGAAGGAATTCAGAGAAATCAAAATCCTCTTGAGGTGTGTTCTGGTTTTCTTGACTGAAAGAACTGTGAGGGAACAGACTTTGAACCTTATTGTCTGTGTTCATCTTYTGAGTTGACTCACGTTTTCACATGCCATTCCTCTATAAATTGAAAATGTTGCCAAGAGGTGGGTTGGTGCTTCTACAGAAACAGTCTAGGAAGGTGTGTTACGCTGCAGAGGGGTTAGAAAACTCAAGCTCTTTTACATCTGTTTATTTTTTCTTATATGTCTAGGGAAAGACCTAACTATGTAGGGAAACAACATATCCAAAAGAAGCTCTGTTTTTTAGGTATTCATTGGCCAGATGGGAGGTAGGCAATAGTCATGGCTGGATTCTGTAAGAGCAGTGAATGCTCTACAAACTCAGGAAGAAAATTATAACTCGAGCTCCCTTGACTGCCGCCTTTCTAAAATACGTGAGGTGTCTGTGTTGACTGCTTCAATGCTCATATTTTATTCACTTTTCCGTTTCACCTGTCTATGGATGAGAAATACAGCTTTCCTTCTGGTGCTGCTCCTCACTGAGGAAGCAAACTGTAGGCAGGAGAGCTGCTGTGACTTTGATCTAATTCTTTTTACTATATTTTCGTTACCGTTCTGTTTTCTCTTCAACTGTGATGATTGTTTTTTGCTTAATAGGAGATTTTCTGTTCACTCAGCTCCAAAATCCCATCAACAGACTGAAAGTTGGTGGCATCCTCTCATCCTTTCTATAACTGGCCAGTAAGAACCCTCCAGCTCACAAAAATGACTCCTTTGTACAGTAGGGTGTAGAGAGAACAGTGTTTTCCTAATGTGAGCTGTAAAGTGGTATTTGCACAATTTATTTTTATTTACTTTGTCTTATTTTTCTCAATTGGGAGCGAAGGGAATTGTGTTGCAATTGAGCACTTGGATGACTCTAGCAGCTGGAAAACACTCCATTCAGAGTGAAATGGATAGTGTGTGTTCACAATAGCTTAAATAAGGCATGTTTTAATGTAGGACTGTGAGTTGTGCTCATTTTTTCATGTGAAATATGAACTATGATAGGAAAAGTCAACTTATCGGTGTTAATAGGGAATCTTTCCAAGACCCCCCTTTCAAGTGGATAAAAGAGTACAAATCTGGGATAGCCAAAGGTGACTACAAACAAATTGGCTAGTGCATTAGCATAGCTGTTCAGCTGCAGCCTAGGCTCTGAGGCCATTCCAAAACCACAAGCCCCGACCGCCTCAGAAGCCTGCCAAGGAGCCAGCTGCTGCTAATAAAGCAGACTCTACAACTTGGCATCTGGGGCCTGTGATTCCCATCCAAAAAGAATTGTACGTGAAAAATATTTGAAATTTGTCTTTTTAAGTAGTGTTTTGCGTTGGAAGGAAAATACTTTAGTCTAAACTAGCAACTAGTGAAAAACTACCTAAGAGTACTTGGTTGCCATGGAAAGATAAATACTGCTCTTGTGTAAGGAGGCTGGATGTTGGAAGGAGGAACGTTGTTCATTTAGTATCCAAGAGGCTTCTGGTTGAGCATTTCTGGGTTATTTACTTAGAAAGACCAAGGTGTATCTCATTATTCATGCTTAGCTGTGTGCAGTTTCATGGGACTCTTTGTTTCAGAGAATTGAACTGTAGKGTTTAAGCACAAGGGTGCGTTCCTGAAAATGGATAAGAATTAGCACATTAATTTCTCACTTTTAAATAATGAAAAAGAAGAAATTTCATTCATTTTTCAAAGATGAAAACAAATCCTATTAGCCGTCCATGCTAAATTAATAAGCTGCTTGGAATGATCTACAAACCAGTTCATTCCCCACACATGCTCCACTGATTAATGAAGCATGAGAATTGAAAAATGAATTGGGTGCATTGGTTATGTGCAAAATTTATGGCAAAACCAGCTCTAAATTCCAACCCTCGTTTGAAGTGAAACATTTAGATTTTGCCCACTTTTTTTTTTTTTTTTTTTTTTTCCTAGAGCTGCAGGTCCTGTGCTCAGTTGTGGTGGCACAACATCTTTTTCAGATTTCTACTGCTAGTGTCAGGCTGGTTTGAATCAGTCTTCGCTGCTGGTGCTCCTTCTGGGTCTCAAAGCAGAGAAGTGCTTTGCCCCCAGCCATGGAAGGGTTCAAACATGAGAACAAGACACAAATTTCCTGCTGTTGTGTGTGCACGTGGCTCCCCAGACAATGCCCACTTTGTTACGCTCCAACATTCTGTACCAAGTGGTCCATATCTGGCATCATCATTAGGTTGCCACTTATTTCTTTCACTCCAATTATTACTTGGAGATTACCAAACCAGATCCTTTGCTCATTTGGAGGCAAAGTACCTACTTTTGCCATCAGTCATACATTCAGCGGCTCAGGAAACAAGAATTTGAAGCTTTCTTCTGACCTGAAGCTTTTAGTCTGGCAACCAGCCAGAAGATGTCATCAGCCTCAGTACAGGCAATTTTGTAATCTTTCTGCAGATGGTGTTCTGGGGTATTGGATATGCATGGAAATTACTGTAGGCTGCAGTGGCTGAGATTTATTAGTGAAGAGGGTTTGGAGTGTAGCRGTGTTTGCTGGGCTGAGAAGATCAACGTCCTCCAAAGTGGAGTGTGGCTGCCTCTCTGCCCACCTTAGAGCATCTCTGAGGATGCTGCTGTGAACCCAGGCATCCACGTGTGCCTGTTGTCCAAGCAGCTCTTGCTTGAGGGGCAACCTGTAGTGTGGCCTCATTCTCTCAGTGTATACTGAGGAGTTTTTCTTATTTTTTTTTTTTTTTAATTGCTGTGGTCTCAAAATTAGTGTAAATGTAATTTGTGTCCACTTCTACATCCCTTTCAGCTGGCTGAGAGGGATAAAATGTCTTATGCTTAAATTAGAATTAGGCCCCCAGTGTTTTCCTCTGTGTGAGGATAAAGATCTTATAATAGAATGAAAATTGCTCTTTGTATTTCGAAGGTAAATTTCCACTTAATTCTTTTCTTTTTCTTGCTTATTAGGTTGGTGTGAGAATGGGACATTTCCTCATTATCCCCTGCTAAGACATATATAATAATAGCAATTAGTAATTGAAGTACACAGCACTTCATTGRCTTATGAAAAGTTCTCTCACTGCTCTACGTCATTTACGTGCATTTATTGTRCATGGTAAGCTTGGAGGTGCAGGGTAAAGAAGTAAGAATGTAGCTTTGACCTTTATTTGTCTATTTATTTAACCTTAGCAATGCTCTAAATGCACAAGATTACCTTGAGATGTTTCCTGAGCTCTTGATATATTAAAGTTAAATGTGTCATATCTACCTCTTCCCTGGCCYTGCAGTGTACAGAGATTTAAATATGCTTTCAGGCAGGATATATCTGTAATATATAGATGCCTGCATATTTAACACAGGTTACTGTTGCCTGCAGTGTTGTCCATCTGGGCAGTGGCCATGGCATGGAGCTAATTTTCAAGATGTGTCCCCATTGTTGGGGCTCAGTTGAGGTGTTCCCCTGTACTGGTACTCAGGGCTGCTGCTTCAGCTCTCTATTTCTGGAAATGACATTGAAGCTCGAGTGGGTGGGGATTACCCAGTGATAAAATGTGTGTGCAGAGAAATATGATCCATCTGCATTAAGTGCTTTTGATTGTCAGCAAAAGTATCTGTGCAGAGACTTGGGAAGGGAGCTCAGTGCCCTTTCTCTTTTACTGGAAATGAGAGTGAAAGTCATTTATTTGCTAGCATGGYGATCACACTACAACTGTTTTTTCCTTTTAATGGCTCCTACTTGAGTCACGTTACAACCATGCGAGATTACAGAGGAATTCTCAYGTCTTGACACTCGATGCTGTGTTCCCTCTTTCCTGCTTTAAATGGGAGAAACTGGGAAGAAGGAAGGAGAAGGCCAGGGGGAAAGGCATCACTCCAAGTGTGGTGTTCATTTAATTGAAACCTCTGAGCTTCACCTGTCACTGAGGCTCCCCTTATATTCTTCAACTAWTTTTTTGTTCTTCTAAATAAAGGGACTAGTTTGGAAGAGTTTAGAGCTACTAATTTAGAAACATGCATCTACCAAGACTATGATTTAGTGAGTGAATAATTATGAGCAGTAAAGTAGAGCCACKCACATTAAAGGGGCAGTTGATTAGCATGATCAGAATTACTCCCAGACTTAAAWAATTTAGGCCTTCTGTTTAAGGCCTAAATGCAGAATAAGCATATTAGAAGTCACTAGAGTGTCATGGCTGCTATAATGAAAATTGCATATGTTTTGCTTTTATTAGTCCATTAGCATAACATGGTTAACTTAGCATTGGTCCAACATTTACCTGCTATGGTCACTGCATATAAAGCTAGCAGAACATGCTGATCATGTTCCAGAAATGGGATTTTCTCRCTCTCAGCAGGGAGTTACATTCCTGGAGCTCTGACTCCAGTTCYCCTGGCTGCCCATCTGGAGCTCGGTCCTGAGGATCCTCCATTCCTGCAAGTTTTCCCCTAGATCCCAGCTTCTCTGGGGTCACAGTGGTGACAGGATGGCCTCCTCCTTCCAACCGCTCCTGTGTCCTCCTGGCAAGCACTCTGTGCTGTGAGCAAATACTCTGGTGGTCAGAGAGCCAGGGATGATTGCAACAACTAGAATTCCCTGTTGTTGCCTCAGATCAGAGATGTTTAGGTAATTTTTGTAACGTGTGGGTGTTTTTTCACAGCATGTATTTACCAGAGAATTAGGGGAGAATACTGTTTTTTTTTTCCTGTGAGAATGCCTCCCTTCTTAAGCAATATTTCTCAGTTGCTGTGTGTGGTTTGTGGTTGTTCAGAAGTGGGTAAGATTTTGAGAGCAGAAGGTCTTGGCCTGATCATCTTTTCCAAGCCCTGTTTCTCTATTGCGAAAGACATCCGTAACAACAGAGTGTTTTCAGGCTGCTTTGGATTTTTTTTTCTCTCAGACYAGCCAACTCTCTGCCACCTGACTGTGCATGTACTGGGTACTCCTCATGTTTAGAAAAGACTAACTAGGCTTCTGGCATCATCTTCTGAACCTTTGGCTTGATATTCTTACTTGTGTCTTAGTGTACTCTTAGAACAGGTTGTTTTTAATGACATCTTTAATACTAGTTACTCCTTGAGTGCCTGTCATTTCAGAGYTTTGTTTTGTGATCTAGCTACTTTAATTCCAAATTTAAAAAATACAGTGCAATAACTCACTTCATAGTCATGGCTAAACCCAAAATGTTGGTTTGTTTTGCATTTTGAAAGGCATTGGGTGTGGGTACAGGCACCATAGGAATGGGCAGTCGGAAGTGGTCAGGGAGGGCAGGACAGCAATAGCATGGATTTGGAGTTAACTGGGTAAAGCACACGCTTCTGCAATGCTTTTGCCTTTTCCAGTAACAGCCTTTTTGTTTTGCTCTGTTTGCAGCAGTCCTATGCACCAGCTCCCCACCCCATGGCTCCTCCCAGCCCCAGCACAAACAGCAGCAACAACAGCAGCAACAACAGCAGYGGAGAGCAGTTGAGTAAAACCAACCTGTACATTCGAGGCCTTCCACCCGGCACCACCGACCAGGACCTTATCAAGCTGTGCCAGCCGTAAGTGTCCTTCAAATACTCTGGTTTTGGGTGGGAAGAGGCCAAAGCTGGCCTTCCTGCTCACGCTTGTGTGGCCACAAAAAGCCATCAGAAGCCTCCTGCACTCAAAGGTTAACTCTTAGTCCTTTAGTTTGGATAACTAATTAATGCTGRAAACCTTCAGGTAATGAGTTAAGAGGAATAGAGAGGTGAGGGCCTTCACATTGACTTTTGTTTATGCTAATCTGGTTGATTTCTTATGTTAAAAGGAGAACTTTCATGGCAGGAAAACCTCCCTAATGACAGATTTTATAGTTATAATGATCTGTGAATCACAACCCGGTGCACAACACAACATGGGTGTTCCTCCCTCAATCATTTATCACATTTTATGATTGCTGTGTCACACGTTGCTGGGCTCAAAGATTGAGAAGTATGAAACCCACTGAAGGTGGCCTTGTGGCCATGTAATTAACATCCAATTAACTACAGTTCCGCTGAAAAATTATGCTGGAGAAAGTGGCACTTTCTACCTCCCTGTTTATCTTGAGAGTCATATTTGCAGACTGTGCTGTTAAAGAATGATTTTATTGTGTTTTATTTGTGTTGAAGCCAAAGAAGACGCAGAAAGGAGCTGTTTGCTCCTCACGCATCATCAAAAAAGCTACTTGCTAAAATGTAATGCTCCTCTACCCTGTTTCCCTCGACTGAATGTAGTGGGCAATATGAGAAAAAATGACAACCTTGATTAGTTTCCAAAGTCTTGATTATTACTGGTGACATGTGGGCAGGGAATAATCCAGTTTGAGGTTGCAGCCAGAGATCACCATGGTGGAATTTAGCACAACACATTTTTTTTTTTGTGTTGAAATAAAAACAAGGAGAAATTTGAAAAATAAAAATCCACTCGGTTATGATGCAGACCTGCAGTGCTTTTGCCATAGAACCATTTATTCAAAAAGACGACATCATCTCTAGTTTTTGTCATCAAAAATCAGCCTTTTAAATAGGTTTYAATAAATGAAATTTGATAAAATAAGGAAAAGTCTCAGGCCAATTTACAGACCTGAATTCAAATCACTGTTGTTTTGAAGCTTGCAAAAGGACTAACAATTTAATGGGTTTTTKCAATTTTACAACATTCTTCCTTTCCTGATTTTGATCAAAAATCCTGAAAGACTTCSCTGAGTGCACTTTATGTGGACATGACTGAAGCTAGAACTGGAGCCAGTCTTACTGAGGTGATATCTGGACTTGAGTAAAATTTTGTGAGCTTGAAACTCTTCCCTGTGACTTTCTGCTATTAAAGCTTCTGTGGGTAGAAGTGACTCACTGTTCACAGGAGAATAGTGTGCTGGTGACGTTTCATATTTCATGCAAACTGAAATGTGAGTGTACCTGTCTGACATTTGTACAAACTTCATTCATTGACACTTCCCACATGTGACAGTCACAGATAATCCCAGTTCAAGGGCCAGATCCTCAGTAGGTATAAATTGACTGTAGTCTGCTGACATTCAAAAAACTATTTTGCGATACATCTTCTTGCAATGTGACCCTTCTGCARCTCACATAGATGCTTTCAGCTGATCAGGACTGATCTAACTATTCCTGGAGGAGTGTCACAGCTTTGGTGTTAGTGCTGCTGTCGCGGTGTGAGGCTGTGGTGTGTGAGCAGTGATACTTGAATCATGAAGTTCAGAGAGCGCGTCCCTACCCCTGTCTGCGTATGGGAAGTGCACATCAAGTATCTGAGAGCCTCCTTTTAGCACTGTGGCAGAATTTTTAATGTGCTCCACTAAACTTAATCTGCTGTAAGATTAGAGGGCTTTGTCTTGCTATCATGGGGTTCCTGTGTGAACAGATGCTCTTTAAGAAAAACGCTGACATTCGTTTTGCTGCTTTTTCTCTCCTTTGGCTGAATGTCAGTGAGGAGAAACCAGATAGTTCTTCTGACTTCTTTTTTCAGAAAATTATAAGAATTTACCAAAATAGAAGGGAAAGACAATGTAGGGAAACTTAAATATTTGAAAACACAATAATTTGTGCTGGCAACATGTAGATTTCAAGTAATATACTGCAAGATATTCTCTTTACCTTTGCAKGTGGTTACATAGTAGAGGTAGATAAAGGTCCAAAGCTCTTATCTCTTCATCTGCCCCCGCTCCCAAAAAAACCCTCAAACCCAACCCTCCTCCCCAAAAACCCCACTAAAACCAAAACCAACCATCTGCTGCTATATGAACAAGACAGTTTTTTCTGCTCAGAAAGGTTGTCCTCTGTAGAGGACATGGCCGGAGCTTCACCATGCATTGGAGTCCCTATGTGAGCCAGTATTCACAAAAGAGCAGAAGGTCCTTACTCTTAGGCTTCCTGCATAGCCTACTATTAGCATCATTTGCTACAAGATGTGAAAACCTCAATTCCAATCCATAAACCGTATTATTATTTTGTAGTACAGTATTTTTGGAGAGCTGTGTTTAAGGGAGGTACTCACCAAAGCTGGCTTACGCCCAGCACACTGGTTCCCATAGGCTGACTGCCAGTGCCTAAAATGAGCCCTTCTGAACCCATTTCCTCTGCTCTAGCATGGGACAAGGCTGCTAGCAGTACAACTGTCACTTSTTATGTCTCACATTTGGCAGGCTGAGGAATAGTGTTCTAAACCCACAACATTTCTCTTTCAGAAGGACAGGAAATGCTGGAAATGCTTATGTTATGTACACTACCATATCCCATCCCATTTTCAKGTTTATTCCCATCATAAGGAGGCCATACTCTAAATCAGGTGTAAAGATTTTAATTTAATTGCATTTTGCCAGGTGGGTTAAGGAAGAGAAACCCTTTAATCAGAATTGTTTGATAACGTAGGGGCTGTTTTGATGAATCYTGCCTGCTTTTCTCTTTTTCTGCTGTGTGTTTTTGTTGGTGTRCATTGCACTCTAAACAGCAGATTGGAGTGCCATTGATGCTCGAAGYGCAGAGTCCATTACACGTGATGTGAGACATTTCTGACAAATGTTCCGACACKATCAAACCTTTTATCAATTTGAGAGTAACCTTGTCACAGTAATCTGTCAAACTGTTCATATAACTAAAGGAAAACAAGTCATCATGGGCTGTACAGTAGCTGAGTAAATGAAAAAAAAATTGCTACTGGAAGATTTTTCTTTTTGTGTGGCTCTGATCCTCAGTAGTTGGTTTCACATGTGTCCAGCAGAGTTTCATCAAATTCGCTTTTGCAGCAGGGAGCTGTTAGGTTGCACCGTATCTTTTGGGACTCTATACAATAACTCTGTCAMAAGTTACATCGAAAAAGAGTGAGAGTGTTAAAGCAGGCAGTTGTTTCCTTCTATATTTATCATCTGAATTTTCATAAGCACTGAGGAAAGGAACTTCCAAAAATAGACCTTGGCCTCTCTTAACCTTTCTGAGGTTTTTAGAAAAAATGTTTTTTAGAAAAAGAGGTTTTATACCTATCTGTGATTATATTGCTCATCAGAACTTATTAGTCTAAAATTTAAGTATTTAGATATTCCATWACAATAATAGTATCACATAATCACCATTTATTTCTAGGAGGTACACAGTCTGTGCTAGTGCAGTGGTATACACCATTATATGTGTATCTTCCCAGTCAAAATATGATTTTCAYCAAAAGGGAAAATAATCAGCCTTAAAATGTAACATTGTAGACAAGAAAATTTGCATGGTGTGTCATTGTACAAGCAAAATATAAATTATTATCTTTGAAATATTCATAATCTGTCACTTTAATTTTCATGCATTGTCTTATATTTCACCCAGAAGAATTCCAAGATTATCTTAAAAACATACACAGAYGAATTAGTGCCTTATTATTATACTAGACACATCCTGTTCTTCCTAACCGCATCCTGGTGAAGATAAGTTGAAGGAAATCTCACACACAGACTAAACATTTGAGCTTTATGATTTCAAAACATATTTAGTTTAAAGARCTTGGTCTTTTTCTCAAGATTTTGGTATTTCTGTCTGTTCTTACGTTTTTGCACTAAAGAAGATTTAGGCCCAAAAAATTTTTAAGAGATAAAATAAGCTTTGCAGGAAGGAAAGGAAATTTGGGAAAAGAGGTATTACCTCTTCCTTCCCCCCAGTGATTTTGAAAAGTTGGCTTAAAAATTACAGCATCTGACTAAAACCCAAATCTTCTGCATTGCAGAGTTAAGACATTGATAAATGTTCAAAAGTTAATCTCTGTCCATCTTGATTCAGTCAACTTAACTTCTTTGTGCTCTGGGATAAAATTAAAGGGCTTATTTAATTAAACAGCAACAACAGTAAAAATATCTAAACCTTAAGAGAGTAAGTCTGTATACTGCTCAGGCTAACTCTTGAGGAGGATGAGACAGAATTCTCTGAGGTTTTCCAGGTATGGGAAATCCCTGCTGCATAATGATTTCCATGAACATTGCTTTCTTTAAATAACTTCTAGATTGATAGTTTTGAGTAGATTACTCAAGCTTTTGGGATTGTTTTGGGTTAGTGGGGTTGGTTGTTTTATTGATTTTTTTTTTAATTTCTCTTTTGTCTGAAGGTATCCTGACTGACTCCTTGACAATTCACCAAGTGTGAGATTTTAGCCTCATTTAATTTTGAATGTCCTTGGTTTTGTCTTGTGGAACRTCTGAATAAATATTCAGGCTGTCACTGTCTAGGTTCTACTAAAAGGCTAATCCTGAGGCTAATGTAACTGAGGTTATCAATTGAAAAGCAACACATTAATTTACTTAAATTCTAGACTATTTTTGAAATGAACTCTGTGTATTCCTTTTGCCCTCACAGAGAAAGGCTGAGTTCATCGAGGTTTCAGAGAGGTTCAAGGTGCCTTTCAGGATAGGTCATCTTGTTAATAGCTGCAACAAAGTACAACATTTCCACTGGACCAAGCCTTGTAGCAAGTTCATGATGGTCACTCCTGCATTGTGTTGAGGTAGTAAAGAGTTATACATTCCTGACTATTTTTATTTTCATTTTGTTTAAATAACAAGACCATATTATATGAAAACTGATGAAATGAAGGTGTGGGGAAAGTAAATTCCCTTCCTTTGCTTTGTTTGTTRTTGCATTAAAAAGTTAATGAAAAAGAATTACTGTGAACTGTAGATAAAATAAAGGTTAAACAAAATACAATTGCCATAGTGAGCTCAGAACCAAAAAGACCAAAAGAACCTCTGCAGTAAATCCGTTGTTCCTCAATTAAGCCAGACAGAATCTGTACCCAGGGTAAACTGATGTTCTCATCCTGACCCTGGTGAAAACAAAACCCAAATTATCTGAGACTTACAGACTTAGAGRGTCTTTGTCTGCTCCTCTGTTTTTAAGAAGTAGTCTTTGGAGTGGTAAAGGGAATTCACTGCATTCTGTAATATTCTGTAGGTTAAAGCAAAGTGCACTCTGTCTTCCATATTAATTCAAACAGAACCACAACCTACATCTCTCCTGTAATTAATATCAGCTGACACCATTGCTCTGTGATATAGCAGAGACTGAGAGGGCATGAAGGTGAGAGCACTCATTCAGTGGGATTAGCTCATATAGGAACCATGTGGCATCACAGGGAGTAGTTCCTGCTTAAAATCTTGGTGGATATTTTACTTTGGTGTATCCTGGTAATATGAGAACTGGGAATGGCTCTGAAATCTGCTGAAGAGATCAGACTTCATGGGAACTAAAGAAATGCCCACACTTAAGGGGGAAAAAAATGAAAAACAACACTCCCCCTCTCCCTTTCACTGGATTTTCTTTGTTATTCCAAGTAAAATCAGGAAGCAAAATCCCAAGGAGGGTGTACTGCWGGACCAAGCACGGCAAAGGTACTCTGCTGGATTGATGGGCTGATAAAAGCAAGGAGAGAACTACAGGAGTATATTCCTCTCATTTGTTAATGTTTGTGTCTTCAGACCAGAGAAAAACACATTGATATGTTAGATTAGAGAAATCTGTATTCCTCTCAAGTTCTTTGTGCAATGGACTTTTCCTAAAAGTTTATTAAGAGAGGGGCAGGAAAGGGGGAAAGAAGGTTAATTCTTTTAAGTCAAAATACTTTTGATCAGGAGCCAAACAGTGAATGCTAAGGATGCATAAAATAGGTATAAAAGCGGAGGAACCTGATGCTGTGGACGTAATTTGTTAAATCTTGTACTGAACACATCTTTGTAGTGATAATGCTTATCAATGTTAGAGAAACATTGTGGGATTCCTCTCTAGGTCCGAAATGATACAAGGCAGTGACCTTGTATTTCCTTTGAACAATGTCTTGGTTTCTGAAATCAGTTGCTTTGCAGTTTTGCAGTTACATGAATATCTCTGCAGTGTGTAGATATGGGGATAGATATGTACAGGTGTTTTCTCCTTTACCTGGTATTGTTGAAAAATTATTTGTACATTAATTCCCACTGAAATAATATCCAAATATCTTCCATTGTTAGAAACAAACATTAAAGCTGCCTCAGTAGAYAATGAACCAACCCTCTCCTTACCTTGCCTCTTTCATCAGGGAAAACAAAACTTTAGGTCAGCAAATGCCCACAGCACTACAGAGAGCTCCATCTGGGATGTGAACRTTCCCATTGTCAGGAAGAAAGGCAGAAAAGTAATCTGCGTAAAGTAATAAATGAGCACCTGCACTCTTCTCTGTTTTGTACGTGCCTGTCTTTTCACTGGAGTGTGACAGAGTGTCAGTGAGAGTTTCTCATCTCCTTTCAAGTTGGATGAACCTGATTTAATGGAAGATATGGGAGGGGGCAGCATTTTCAGACACTGCTGCTGAAAATATTTCTTCTGATGAATTTTAATTAAAGTCCTTATGGAATAAAAAAGAAAGAAAAAGAAAAAAGAAATCCCACAACTTAAAAGAGAACTCAGAAATATTGAGTCTTCTGTGTAGCAGTGTGAAGGGCATGACCATAACAGCCACTTYTTTTGCTTACTGTGCAGGAGGGGTGTTGAGATAGGAGGGCAACACACTTAATGAGCTTCTTCTGACCTGTTTCTGAGATGTATGTGTTTCCAGACTTTACTTGTCCTCTTTCTTTCTCCACTTCTCCAGCTTATTTTTTGTGCAGCCAGTCAACCATGGGATCCCCATCCATCCCATTTGAGTTTGAAAGTGCTCATGGCCCGAAACTGTCCGAAGGACAGACAGGCTTTCCACCATATGTCTGTGGGACATGTCTGTTTTTGTAATGTGGATGTTTCTCTGTGGAAGGGGTTTCATAGCCATGGAACTCTTGTCAGTCTGATTTTTCCAGCCCCTCAAGGTGTCTTGTAAAACTCTGAAGCTTGGTTTCTGCTTTCCAGTTTGGTGGCTGGTTGATGTGCTGTTGGTTTGATGAAGGTTGCCTCACTGCTGTCCTTTTAGTGSTRTTTTGTTGMGTTTTTTTAGTAGCAATGAAAGTTYTGGTTATCTTTATTTCTTCTGTTTTGAAGCTTATCCATGTGTTTTAGATTTGTCTGCATTTTTGGTGTTTRTTCTCCTAAATTCCATGGTGTCAGGTTCAGTGTGTCTTTCTGATCTCATATCCTTTGAGAATTGATGGCAGCAGTGGGAGAGCAGAGCCAGTCGCTGTCTCACATGTGCGGAGAGCAGAGACGGAAGTTCCGTGACTGGCATGTGGTTTATATTCCTTAGGAGTCACCAGCTTTTGGGAGAAGATGGAGACATGCTGTTCATGTTCTGACATTTCTGTAGCAGGAATGTTTCTGTAACCTTTTTCTTGAAGGTATGACGCAGATAAYGTTCTGCTCTGTTTGAGAAATACATTGTCCTAAAGCTTTGCTGAAAGGAAACAATACCAGTTGTGCTTAACAACCCCCTCCCCAAACCCAGAATAACCTGGGCACTGCTTCCAGCTAATGGCAAAAACCTCAGTGCATGCCTGCAATTTCTATGCAAGGGGAAGTGGCAGGCCAGCTTTGGTGGCAAAGCTATTGAATATTATCAGCACGAAAACAAAAATGTCATTGTGTTCCGCCGCTAGACTTTCTCATACCATTCCAAACAAGCATCGACAAGAGCTCTGTGCTATGCAGCATGCAATGTCCTTCATTCCAAGTATTTGGTAACTTCCCAGAATTATTTGTGTGAAAAGTGCTGCTACTAGATYTGTGTTCAAAACTGCACGGGCTTTAATTTTTTTTCAAAGAATATTCTCTAGAGAAGGAATTTCTTAGAATTGTTGCAACTACGTCAGAGGTTTTTATATCTGCCTCATTATAAACAGAGATGGGAAAGATGTAATGTTTTTAGCCTAATTTTTAAAAGATGTTGATCTGACGGAGATCTAAACAAGTTTTCTCTRTCTTGGGCTTGTATTTTCTGTGTTCCCAGCATGAACTCTAGGGAACATGGAGACCTCTGGATGCTGGTTCTCTTGGAAGGTATCTAGGCACAGCTCTGGKGGCAACCCTAAATAAAACAATGAAGGCAATAATAATGTGGAATTGTAGGACCTGGTCTGAAAGAAGATTTCTGCCATCAGACACCCAAACCCATGGAAGCTTCATGGAAGCACAGCAGTCTGTTCAAATAGCAGTTATTGCAGATCACAGGCGTGTTATTGTTTCAGTGTAATACAGGTAATAAGTGAAGCATTTATGGCTATTACTGCCTGGTGATCACATAAAAATAAAAAAGAAAACAGACATGCTTTCCTTACTTCAGCTTCCCAGTTCAGCATTTCCATATTCTCCTGGGGTTATAATCCAATTATGAAACTTCAATTATTTTCTGTAATTCATTGATTCAAGAAGAACATTAACTTTTTAACTTCTTTATTGTAGGAAACTAATAATTAAAAGCGATAAAATTATTCACAAAGTCATAGAGTTTAAGGTCCAGAAGAGACCAAGGGATGGTCTACCATAATTTTCTGGTTGATTCAGATCTTTAAATTTTCCTTATTTGCTTCTGAACTAAACATAGCAATTTATTTTGGTGTAAAGAATAAGTTCCAAAAAAGSACCCACTCTGGAACTGAAGATATGAGAGCAACAGCAAACCTATCACTGTTGCTAAGAGTTTATTCCTCTTAACCACATTCCCTTGTCAGAATTTCTAACCCACTTACAAATCAAGTTTCTGGTCTTAATTTTTCACTATTTGTTCTTAGTGTAATGAGATTAAGGATCTTTCTGATTCTCTCTCTCCATTCTTCTCCCAGATGCACTTATGCAGTCACTTTTCAGATTTTTTTCTTTTAGAATCCAAATAGCTGGAGCAATTTAAGTCTCTGATTGTAAGACAGTTTTCTCCCGCCTTTGGATAATTTCATCAAGGACTGCAGGGATCRTTTAAATGTTTTTAAAACTAATTATTTCATGTTTATGGACATTTGTTATTCTATTTAGTTTATATATTTTCATATGTGTCCTTAAATGGATGAAATGTATTATTGGAACATCTGTGTTCCTAGGCAGGAGAAATGATACTCAGAAGCTGCTGCAGTGTCTTAGTAGGAGTGTCAGGGGGTGCCACATGTGCTTTGTGGAGATCACAGAGCTCTGGTTCTGGCATTATGTCAGAAGCAGAAGCTCATCTCTCAACCTCTGAGGTTTTGGTTACCTTTAATTTTAAATCATCTCTCTGTCCGTCCTTGGCCATGAGTAACAAACCCCCATAGAATGAAACAACTGCAGCACCCGTGAAGCTTTATTTTTAAAAGTAAGGAATTTGGATCTAAGCCATACCTAACAATTTCTCTACTCATTTTTAATGTATCTTGTCTCCTCTGCTTTACTTAGATCAGTACCAAATTTAGAATTGCCAATTAAATGGAGTATGGCTAGGAAGTTTTTTAAATTACTCTACAATAACTTAGCACAAATATTTCAATATAAGGTTTGTTAAGTGCCTTAGGAACAAATGAAGTGCCTTATAAACAAATTAATTTCTATCACATATATGAACATACAGCCAGATCAAGGAGCTGAAGGATTCATATAAGACAATCTCTTGACTCAGTATAAAATKAACCCAAGCCAATTGCTTCTAGATGGAAAGGAAAACTGATGCCTATGGTGGAACAAAATGCAGAATGAGCAAGTCATTGGTGGGGTTTACATGAAATCATGGTACTGTGCTCATGCCATGATTTTGGTCATTGCCTAACATAAGAATTGAACTAAAGACATGACTGTTGGCAGGTCTTATAGATGTAGGAGACAGGTTGTAATGATACAGCTGTTAAAAGTTTTCAGCACTTTCAGAAATTGCAGKTTTTCTACCTCTGTTTTCACACAGTGGTAAGAAAAAGCTTTCTGTTATATAATGCAATTAGTATTTCTTATTAGAGTCCTGTGTTTGTTGGGTTTTACTGAACTTAGAGAAACAAGAATTTATCTCAGTCACAGGGCCACATTTCTTGTCCCTCCTGTGTCCCTGCCGTGTTGTTCCCATGGTCCATTGAGGACATGGGGGCTGCTGTTAGTTCAGTGCTAACAGCTGAATTTCCCACTGCTTCTGGTCAAGTATATCTCTGTAGGCAGCATGCAGGCATTTTGTGGTGAGGAAGAGGTGGATTAGAGTGGCAGGAAGTGTAACTGCTTGGGTGATGTTGTCTGTCAGTGCAGTTCAATGTGCAGTGAGCCAACAATGTGGAACAGATAACTCCTCATATAACAGATAACAGTTAACTCCTCAGATAACAGTTAACTCCTCATTCTCCCTTATGCTTTTTCCCATTGCTCCTCATCTTCCCTAATGCAATCCTCCTCTGAAGAGAGATGTGTCTGCAGAGTAGTCAGGCTCATAATTTGCTGCGGAGGTGCTGGTTAGCACTGCAAGGGTATTGATGAGAAACTCATGTTAAATCTCCCTTTGGAGGCTGCCGTAGGGTTTTTACAACTCACCTACATGTGGCATTTTAATCTCTCCTCAAAGACTTCTGAAAGGGATTTTTAAAGTGCTGTGCCACTAGTTAGTAGCTGTCACCAGCGTGTGAGGCGTGCTCTCAGTGGAGAGTTTAGCAGCCCTCTGCTGCACCTGGAGCCCAAAGGTCGCTGAGTAAATACATCTCTATCTTTTCAAGCTGCCAAGTCACGGCAGCATCACGTAGGACTGGGGATGTTGGGCATGGGAGAGAGATCTCTGCATCTCAGCAGATTTGCAGGCTTGGGGACCCTTTTTGGCTGGGGGACATGCTGTGACAGGCCGTCTGGTGGGGCCGTCGAGGCGAAYTGGGCATGCTGAAGGCTCGCAGGATTCAGGCTATGTGCCAGCAGTAAAGTGCTTGTCCCCTCCTAGCGAGGTAGCCCTCCAGTCCTGCTATCAGGAGGGCTGCAGCTGGTCTGCTTAATGGTATTTAGTAACAGTATGAGCAGTAAAGCGTGCTCTCCTGTTACAGAAATCCACTAATGCTGGCATCGGGAGTGGCGGGTAATTCAATCACACCCACAAAAATGATATTAAAGTAACATTAAAGAGCTGTGTAGACCAGCAAAAGACAGGAAATTATGGAGTTCAGACTTGAAACTTTATCCTTAACTCACCCATATTGTGTCGAGGTATTTGGAAATTTCCGTAGAGCGTGTGATTTCATGGGACCTACAGTGGGGTGGATTGTCTTGTTTGCAGAGGATTTCCTTGGTAAATATCAGCCAGYATTAGTGAGAGTTATATAAAGAAATCACAGCACAATGTACAAAGTGTAGCTGGACAATGTGAGGTTTAAATATGAATATCTTGGTTTGGGCAGTTTCCCCACCCCAGCTTTCTGAAGTGCTGCATCAGGCATTCACCATGTCGACATTTTTCMGATCAAGTTTCAGTTCAGTAGCTARCACCCTCTTACAGTTTCAGAACTATTTTCTAGAGTTGTTCTGTTTCTGACCAATAGTCACAAAAGGTTTTCTTTTGTTTAAAATTTACCTTTTGATTTAAATACACTGCTCCTGTTATTTAATGTAAATTCAATTGGGAACTAAGCCAAATGCTAAACAAAGCCAACAAAAGCTAGCTCTGTATCCATCTTCAGGCTTTATTAATATTTTTCCTTATTTTTGGTCCTGCTGAAACCGGTAATGTAGCTCAGTAAGCAAGATTAACTTCATCATGTTAAAGTCCTGTGTTGGAAATGGAAAAAAGATGTTGACTACCCCATCTTTTTTCTTGTGACTTCTAGTCCTCCATCGCACCTCTCTGTAGCAGCAGGGACAAGGGAAGTCCTTGCAAGAGCCCCATGGGTCAAGGAGACAGGGAGTCAATTTAGAGACTATTCTCAAGATGTTCATAGAGAAGGCTTAAGGTGTTTTGTGAGTGCAATCATTTTGTTTTACCCATTGGCACCAGAGAAACCAAGAGTTAGGGGGAGAATTGTCTGTCGCTCCCAGGGGCAGGGACACCAGCAGGTACTTGCAAAGCAGCTAAAATGGCAAAAAGTGCAGCACCCAGATATTGTCTCACATCTTCAGGAAGGTTTTGTGATCTGTGCTGAATTGTATTCTGCCCTTGGATGGCCTGGTGTCAATACCCAAATAAAACCTATATAAGCCCAAGTAACATCTGATTAAAATTTGTTCCCATGTGGGGGAAGAAGGGAGCTACCTCCTCTGGAAGAGAGGAAGCTAGATGATGGTTGTTACCTGGGAGAGATTAAAAGAAATTCAGTCTAGTGCAGTGGAAGTAAAGAGTGACAGAAAGCAGCAAGAATCATTTTATCCTCGTAATAGCTCATTTGGGGATTTTGTATGGTGTTTTCTGGGGATGATGAACTCTTGGAATGGTTGAGCTCTGAGGCTGTTACAATTTTCCCCCATGTGCTTTCTGTGCTAAGAAGCTGAGGAGGAGTGTCACCGTGTCTGYCTGACTCTGTGGCGAACAGGATGGTCATTAATGACCATGCATAGAACAGTAGGATGGCTGTATCCTAGGGGAAATCAATTTTCTGCAGAAAGCCAGGCTTGTAAAGAGTAGAAAATTTCCACTGAAGGGGAGGAGGGGAAAGGGAGACAAAATTGCCAGAGCAGGGATTAAAAAATACAAAGGCTTCAAAAGTAAGGGAAGACTCAAAAGGCTTTCTGTTCAAGGTGGCTTTTTTCTCTTCCCTGTGTCAAAATTGAGCTGGTCTTGAACACACTAATCTTAGAGGTGGAATAGAAAACAGCCTCTGGGAGAAGGTACGGGATGGGGGACACATGGAGGTTGGGGARAAGACTGCCTGGGGTTTAAACAAATGGTGATTCTTTGTTCTTTTTTAAAGTGCATTTTTCTTTCAGATGGAGAACAAACATATAGAACTGAGTCAGAAGGGTGCATGTCTCTTCCAGAAGGATCCTCTTTTGCAGATGCTTCTGGATTTTAGAGTCATGCAATGAAACCTGGGACCTGGTTAAAGCCAGCTGAGGTAGCTCCATGCTCTCACGCAAAATTGGCGTGGCTGGGTTGTGGATGGTCCTTGAGTTCCTCACCATATGCAGGTGCAGTTTGGAATTCACACTAGGGCCTGAATTCTTCTGCCATTCTCACTCTTAGGCTTTTGTGTCTCTTCTCTAAGTTTCACTGTAGCATTGAGTGTCTCTTACAACTTTGCATGGCCCCGTGCCTAAGAAAGTTCTTCACCACACTGTAACAGTTTGCATGTTTGTCATTTCTGTGAATATCCTTCTAATCCAACCTTGCTGTTCCCTTTGCACAGCTGGAGAAAGGTTTTTAAGCTCTTTTATGAGAGTAAGATTACAGCATCCTCGGGAAAAAAATGTTGTTTAACAGGGGAGATAAGGGAACTAAGCTGTAACTGGTGTTAAATATCATCATTCAGATAACAGCGTTAATAAGAGTGTATTTGCTTAGACTTTTTAAAGTATGTTTGTATGTTTGTGTATCTTAAAAATGTAAGCAGACATAAATCTTTGCATCTCAAACAACAGGATGATTCATTTCTGACTGTTCAATATTAAAGGCTAAACCAGAGATAAGATAACATACCATAAACATGGAAGCTTGAACAAAGAACTGTTGTGCTGAGAATGTGGGAATCAAAATGAAACTGAAGTCTGAACATAGGAAATTGTTTTACAAAATGGAATGTTGCATGTAGAGTAACATTTAATGGCTCTCAGAAATTGCAAAACAGGGCAAATYCACAGGTTTTTCTCTTGATCCCTGTGGTCTCTGGAGCAAGCCCAAATAAAACGAAGGGCATASGCATATGGGAAATGAGGAGCTAGAGCAGACCTTTTCTTTTGTCTTGCCTTCTTATTCAAGATGTTGGTCTTTTGAGAACTTCCTTTCTTGAATAGCAGAAAGAGAAAGGGTCAGAAACTCCCAAGGTCTGAATTAGTGGGAGGAAAGAGTGAAAATACTGTTGATGAATAAAAGGTTTCAGGAATGCCTAAATATATGGTCTGATACTACAAGTGCTTGGTTGATGAAAGCTGGCCATTGGGTGCATTCAGGGCTGTCCAGAATATGAATTCAGTCATTCACAGTTGTAAATATTTGCAGAATACTTGCCTGTTTCTTGTAGAATGTATCTTGGTTTCCATGAAAAATGGCTGTGACATTTTTACATTGGTTTTATACTTTCACTGCTTCTGATGGGATGTTCAAAAAGCAGGCAGCTTGCTGTATAGGTGATCATTGCAAATTTTGTGTTRTTAATTTTTAAACCCAGCACTTTTGGCAGATTGTATTTGGAAGATTATAAATGCTGGAATAATTTATCTGTATAGGATATAGTTGTTATTTGTGTGTGTGATAGCATTAAGTGAGGGGTGTCAGCACTGGGGTTCTGATCTATCTATATCTTTTGATAAAAAGTATCTAYGGTACTTTTTATAAAGTGGGGAATAGATCACAGGCTGGATTTGTTCCTTGCTATAATTTTTTTTTCCTTGGGATTGTTTTCTGGGACCCAAACCACACAACTGTCAAGCAGTGTTTTTACCCTAGCTGAAGTTGTTCTCTAATATTTGATGAAGATGTAGCCCTTGGTGTTGCCATTCCTCAAAATTATATTGCAAGGTTCACAGTATTTGTTTCTTAAACCCCTTAGTTCCTTAGGCATGTGATAAGGTAGAAAACTCAGCTTTCAATTTTTACAGAAATATARGTTTCTTTCCCTCATGGCTGTAAAGAGAAGCATGAAAATACAGCCTGAGTCTATCACAAAGGCTTCAAATATGTAAGCAAAATAAAAGAACATCTCAAATTTATTTGTAATTTCTCAGTACAAAAATTAATTTTGTAACCTTTTCTTGTGCATTAAAGAGCAATTGACAGTGCTGTGCTCCTTGACCGGTTTCAGAAGGCATGCAGATTTATCCCAGTGAATCACAGCTCTCTCTCTCTCTCTCTCTCTCTCTCTCAGTATGTCCAATACTCAGAATGAGGTCTCAGATTTTCCATGTGCATCTTTATATGGTTTGAGGGTTGTATCTTTTTTAATTAGTTTATTAGAAGATGCCTGAAGCCAGTAATATACAAAAGTCTTTTCTTGAGGGCTCCCAAGCAACTGAAGCTAATTTGTTTCCAAATTCAGCTTTACTGGTCAGATTTCAAAATGGGCTCACTGTGTTTTTTCAGTGAGTCTTTTGTTCCTGGAGTAAAAATTTTCAGCAGAAACATAAAATATTGAAATTCTTATGCCTTTCTCTAGATCTGCCCATGAATATTTCAGAAAGGATGGGCTACAATGCATGTCTTCATTGCTTTCCATCTAGGGTTCCTGCCTAGCTGGACCAACCAAATGTCCTTTTAAGGACAGAAGGACACTATGGGTATAAAGAGTTCATTTCTTTAGTGAAACCCATGGTTTATCTCATCCCTTGCTGGTCCTTGTTGGCTGTTTTTGGGTACAAACTGAGCCACAGCAGAGCACAGCCATTGCCAGTGTTGGCTTTTCTTCTGTGGAAGACTCATGGTCAAGATGTCCAGAGAGATCAGCTRGCACAAAGCCTTTTGGTTAAATAAAATTTTGTTTTTCTTAGGCTCAGAAGTGCTGACTGATCATCAGAGACCTACAGGACATGCTGATTATGCTGCACAACCTGGCCCTTGATGTTTTCTTAAAGTAGAGCTTCAAGACACGAGGCAATTGCTCCATCAGTGTAAATTAGGGCAGCCCTTGGACCCCTTGGRCAGCAGAAGGGTACCATATTTCTGGAGACCAAGAGTCTGATCCAAAGTGCAGTTTTTAATAAGCTCTCCCTCTCCAAAGGTATTTATTCACCTGACATAGTGACACTAATATGTTCAAGTGTGTCCCTCTGTCTTTGGGTAATAGAAAGTGAAGAATTTTTTATAAAATAGACAAAGACTCTAAATATATTTTTAAACTTGCAATTGTGTTTTTGGATCAGGTGACTCTTCATTTAATGCTGCATTCATTTGCAAGTTTTTARTGGATTTTGAAAACATCAAAAATTATCACATGATTCATAAATTGTGTATCTATATTGCATGTGGGGCAGCTTCACCTAGTTTGCATTTAATTGTTGACACRATTATCACTCAAGAGAAGGTCTTGGTGAATACCTGGGAGTTGTGATGAGTTACCAGCCAGAACAGATCAAAACTAATTACTGTGGTAGTTATAGCCCTTGCACTGAGGAAAGGAAAGCCCTGGCAGACTGGGAACATGCACTTATATAYCCTGTGTACATCTGCTTGCTGTGTCGAGGCTGCAGGGAGGACTTTCCACACCAAACATGCACGTTAATTTACGAGTGCCCAAACATAATTTAACCTTAAAAAACGTGGTTCATCCTGTTTAAGTTCAACATACCTGAAATTGTACACRTGCATGAGCATTTAAAAATTTTGTGAGCAAATAGCTTATTGAATCTTTTTTTCACACACTTTGCCGAGCCTGTCTTTATGTTCGAGTTGTACAARTAAATGGGCTAAAAAAATCTTTGCTTTTATAAATATACTTGATGGAATTAAAATTCAAAGGAACTCAAACCCAGAGGTATTCTGTCCTAGTTCTGGGTAAGCAGTGTGAACTTTTGTCCGCATAATTGTAAAAATCCAAATCCAAGCTCTTGTTGTTTCTTCTTGAAAATTTCAGGCAGAAAAAATATGCTTCTCTGTGCCACTTCTGTCAAAATTTGGCCTTTGGAAAATGAATACAACTGTGAAATTCCAGCCCTGGAAATAAAAGGATTAAAATAAATATATTGAAGAAAAAGAATAATTTCCATGATGCAGGTCCCAAGTTATGTATTTTGCAATGTAAAAATCTGAAGAAACAGTTCCTCTAAAAACTGTATTGTTTCTAAAGACAACACAAGCACCTGTTTTTTTCTAACTTGTAAATAATGAAATGGGAGCTCTGTGAACTCAAGAAGTCTCACTCACACATTTGACTGAAATGGCCTCTGTATGAACCCTAGAAAATGCTTTTGCTTTAAATTATCAGTTTGAGTTCATGGTCCCTGGTGGTAGTTGGAGTTCTTGCTTTTATCTATAATTCCTTTTCTTTTTAATTCCTCTTNTTTTTTTTTTTTTTTGTCTTTTATTAGAGGGGAACAATCTGATTGAGGAATGTATGTGTGTATATATATATATATATTTTACAATATGTTGCAGTCACTGAATTCTTTTAAGAGTAAATTGTTTTAGTGAAATGTCAGAAAATCTTCACAAACTGAATGCTCAGAGTTCCCTTGAATAATGAGGCTATTGTTAAATGATTGAATACTTCAGAGATTAATATCATGGTATGCTGGCATGCTGGTTCACACCAACTGTAATTTAACAATGAATCTCCCGTAAGTAAGCAAGACTGTGAATGAAAAATAAAATACAAGACARCACAGCATGCTGGGACATACAAAGTAAATAAATTCTACACATAGGAATTATATGTTGGGGAGGGTTATTTCCAYCCTATCTGAAATAATTGAATTGTTGGATAGAGGAAATTCTTCAGGTTTGAAGAACTGCTTCATTTTTTATTTCCAGTGCCGAKGAGCAATGTCTTTATAGTAGAAAAGATAAGTTTTGGACTTTTTATAAATCCACTGCTCTTTGAAAATTAAGGTATGCCTAGCATTATCATTTCTGACAGGCTAGAGTAAACTACACCTCATTCTGTGAAGGGTTTCTTTAATAGGAAAGGTTAAGGGTTTCCTTAACTGTCTTCCCAATAGGGCATCATATCATACAGAAAATTTAGAGGCACTGCTAAGTGTCTGCAAACAAAAGTTGCATTTTATTTTTTAAGACATCTGAATTCTTGAAAACATGGAATAATTAGTAATTGAAGATTTAATGATGGCCTAGAAAAAGAACTGAACTGTACTGCATGAAATCATAGTTATTAATTTGTGCATGAATTTCATTTTCCATACTTAATTTAGCAACTGCAGAATATTTTGCTAATTAATTATTAACAGTGGTTATTTGTCATGGCAGAACTGTGAGGGAAAAACATAGCTTTCTATCAAAGTAAAAACATAAATGTCATAATTTTAATATGATATACAATAATGTAATCAATTTTTAAATAGTTTTAAATAGCTTCAATATTTAAATATACAGATTTAATATGAATATAATACATAGCACTAATTAAGAATAAACAACATTTAGAATAGAAACTGCAGCTAAAAGCYAAGTGTCTTACTTGCAACAAACTGAGGAAAAGTGCTGTAAAATATCAGGCTTTTGTGGGGAGTGCCACATTAGTATGTGGTGTTTTATTCTGTATTGAGTAACAAGGGTGTGACAAATCTGTAGCCTTATTATGAACTCTGTGAATAGGATTTGAGGCTCTACCTACTGAAGGCAGTGAAAAAAMTGCCTTTGATTTCTGCAAGTGTTGGATTAAACCACTTAATGTTATTTGCATACTGACAAAAAATTCTTTTTCTGGGAAAGAACAAGGCTACAGGAAAAATTACCTTTGAACTGCTAAAGTGATATACTTCTTGCAGGTCTGAAAGTTCAAGGTCTTCCCATTTCAATAAATGTTGTRTCTGTTTAAATTTAATTTACTTTAGCTTCTGTTTTACCTGGTTTAATTTCCCAGGTACTTAAAACAGTTGCAGTAAGTCTTCAGGCCTGTGCACTTTCATGTGAACCTATTTTTCCAGAGGTTAAGGTTCATATATTGTATAAATATATAAATACAGATTAGTTTGAATAGGAAGAATGACTCTTTTTCTTGGTAAATCTGCGTTGTCTTGTAAATACAGTTCAAACTTGAATGTGAGACACATCTTCTGAGGGTGAAGGCACAGCACATTCCTGGGCTTTAACAGCAGTAGATTTTCCTTCGGAAGGAAAGCTAGGATTTTAATAGCAAAGGAAACTTTCAGTTATAGAAATTTCTTTACATGCCTGTATATTTGCAGGATTATCTTTCTGAGGATGTTGAAATTTTACAGGGAGGAAACTTCACTAAAATGACCAAGTTTTCCCTATTCTTCAATGAAAGAGCACCAAAGGACCTAACACAGCCTTCCAGCRCTGTATTAGGGCCCTGTGATTTGAGATAAATTGTGCTTGTATCTTCTGAAAAGTGGGAGTTCCAARTATGATCTGTTAATGCAGTGTTAAAGTCATGATCCATAATTTGAAATAGCCTTTTAATTTCTTTCTTCCTAACATGGAACTGTTCTTCAAYAGAATGGTAAGATATTGAATTTTATTTGTCTAAAACAGTAATAGTGTTTGTGGATACATTATATAACATAGTAATTTCATGGATTTTGTAACTTTTTCTCTCTCTGAGTTATGAAAAATTTATTTTCCGTGGACGTGGGATGGTGGTGAATAATAGGCCCACATATGAATGAAATCACGACACCCTCAGTAGTAAATATCTGTACCAGAAGATATTGAATATGCATATGTTGTCTTAGTGATTCATCAGCTTGCATTCTCTTGAAAATTCACTCTTCATCCATGCTACAGTGTTCACTACTGTCTGCTTAAAACTATGCTATTAACTGTGCTGTTAGGAACAAATATAGAAGATCTGAGTTTCAAAATTGCTGAGCTGCCCTTTCAGAATTTGGTACTAATGACTCAGGATCCTTTTTGAAAGCCCAGGGCTGGTTTAGATGTACAAACAAAAGATTTAAGAGGCCCCTCTCCCTTTTTTTTGGTGATGTTTCTGAAACTCTTGCACAAGTCGTTGGTCTAAATTGCTTTACTAACTTCACAGAATATTCTGAATTGAAAGTGATCCACTGGGATCATCAAAGTCAATCTCTGGGTGAAGAACCTTTACCTAAACCT
>NW_026623593.1:345599-350486 GCF_030028575.1 Malurus melanocephalus
AAAACTTTTATTTTACTTAGTGAAGGAATGGTTTTTGTAAACATGACAGCCAGACTGAAATAAGTAGAGAAGACAAATGTTAAACTCTTAATGTTAAAGACAGATGTATGGTCTTGTCAGCCCATTACACCATCGGTTCCCTGCAAGTAGCTCCTTCTCTTTGTTCCTCAAGCCACACACTGGTCTGTGAAAATCAGAGGTGCTCTCATGGGCATGTATTTTGTTGTTGTATTTTTGTGTGAATATAAGAATTTTGCCTTAACTTTTCTGTGTTTTTTTTAATTAAAAATAGCATTTTTAATTAACAGAGAAAGGCAACAAAGCAACTCAGTCCTTGTTAAGGGATAGAATAGTAATGTCTTGTATTTTGGGGAAAAAAATGCAAGTATTTAAAATGCCAGGCACTAGATGAAATGCCCAGAAATCATCATGTAAATATTAAAAAAAAAACCCCTTTTTTTTTGGAGTGAATTCTCCCTTTGTATGTATTTGGATATTGTAAGTTAATGTGGCAGTGTATATTACAAGCAAAATGTCTCTCTGAGAGATTCAGCAGCAGTTCCTTCCATACTTCAGGTCTTCATAATGTGGGCTTGCTTTATTTTCTCCCCAAATCCAYGATTTGCCTAATAGAGTCTGCTTTAAACAAAATAAACCTGGTTATGCTATTTAGATATTAATTCACAAGAATGAAGGAGCCTCAGAGTTGCTTATCTAAATCCAATTACTGCTGGCCAAATTCATCCCAGTACAAAAGTTCCCAAGATAAAAGCATACATTACCTAAATGCCCAGAAATGCAGACTGTTTTCAGTCGGGTGGATTGTGCTCTGAGCAATGCTTGAGGCCTGGAGTGAACTCAAACGCTGGGGATATAATTATTAAGCTCTGAACTCGGAAATTACATGATAACTCCATTGGTTTAACTAAGCAAGGAAGAGCTTTGTACACTGGTTACTTGAGTTTCGCTTCCAAGCTTCACCTTTTTTTTTTTTTTTTTTTTTTTTTTTTTTTTGAGGCATACAAGCTCTAGTTGGAATTGGGTAAAAGTAGTTTGTTCATACCTGTGCACCTTTGCCCTGCAGATGAGGATGGCACAGAGTCAGGTGAGCTGTGAGACATTTATCCTGTCTGGTCCCACAGACACCTTGTGTTACAGGACTGGCTGTGGCCAGCCTGMATAGATAGAATATGATGTGTCTATCCCAGAGGTTTTGTTTTCCATGGAAAAACAGAACCAGCCTGGCTTCCTAGGGAATCCATTCTTTGATGCAGCAACTCCTGGTCACACCTGTCCCTCAGCCAGCTTCCTCTCTTGGTGTGCTGGCTGCCAGCAGTGGGGTGGATGGCACTTGGCTCTGCCTTGGGCTGGACCCCAGCTGAATCTCACTTGTGTCCTAAGCCTGGCTGTCCACTTACCCTCCCTGCACCACAGCTTCCCGCAGGCAGAAGGAGAAATAGCTCAAATCCTTTGTATGCCTTGAGACAGCAAATTCCCCTCTGTTTGGGGTTGATTGTGGTTGAGGTTCATATTTCTTACAAGGGGTATCACTCACAGCTGAAGGGTTTCCTTCAGGAACTATCTCCATTTTAACAGCAGTTATCRAATAACTTCCTGGAAATGATCGCGCTGAGCTTTGTCTGCAGTGTAAGTGCTGATCGACCTCCTGCCTGAAAGCTCTTAAAATGATCTGCTTTGATGTACATTAAGGGCTCATTTTGCATTGCTTGCATCTTTCCTGAGTCTGCTGAGTAGCCTGAAAACGTGGGGTACAATGAGATGGGGCTCTCGAGGGTGATTTTTGGCCTCTATAGCCAAACCAACAAGATTGAACAGGGAGATAGTTTCTCTGTGCACAGCTCTGTGGGCTCTCCTTCGTTCTGCCTTTTGTGTGACACGGTGCCAGCTGCTGCTGTTGGGAAGAGGTTTTAGGTGACCTTTGTAACTTCAATAGTGTGTGCCAGGTGACTTGAAGAGTTTCACCCCATACTGATATGTACAAGAGAAAGTAAAATTGTTTATATTTGTAAGAAGGTCTTTCCACTCCCAATTTAAAGTTTTCATGGAATGTAAGAGTGGCTGGGCTGGGCCAGGTAGGAATTTGTTTCAGCAGCTGTGGAGGTGCTTGATGTTAAAACAGGRACAACATGTGATGATACTACTCTGGTATCATCACACAATTCCTGGTAGAATGTGACTTTCCAGGGCACAAATGTACCTTTGCTTTTAATTTCATGACAGATTTTCCATCCTAGAAGCTGTTAATGAGTTTTTTGTAGTGATGTCTCTGTGGGGCATCAGTGGGGGCTGTGGCATMGAGTTCCCCAAATAACTCTACATTCTGGAACCTGCAGGTTTTAAACTTTTTAAACTTATGATTTTCTGGGCAGTTTTTATATATTAGGAGAAACACTATTTCACTGCATGGGTTCTTCACTGATGTGGTAAAGTGCTAGTCTGTGCAGTTGCTACTGGCATGGAAGCTCTTTCAAAATCTGAATCACCTGGTTTTAAATTAAAATTGTTACATAAAAAGTATTAAAAGCATAAGTGAATATAAACAATTAGAAGGATTTTTAAAAGCAYTTGAACAATTTTGTTTCTGCTTACTACATATTATGTAACACTTCAAAAAGAGGGTCTGGAAAACTTTTGAGCAGCAATTTCAGTTCAGATGCTCAGTGGACACACTCTTGAGGTCGCCGTCTCCCAGATTCATTGTGTCTATATCCTTGTGAAACGTGATGCAGTAGGTTATCCTTAATGATACAGCCATTATGTTGAAGGGCTGGCAATATGGCATTGAGGTGAACTCAGTTCTACAGTCATCCTTTTATGACCAGAATTTTTGATTCAGTATCTTTGTAAGAGTACTTCCATGATSTGTACTCAGGAGAAAATTAAATAGTGCTCACATTTTATCACAACAAGCAGACTGTACCTGTTGCTTTTTTACATTAATGATAGCAGTAGTTTGTAGAACACAGGTGTGCAGGCTGTTGAATTTTATAACAATTTCCATTTAAATATAAGAAAATGTGTTYTATCCTTATTTTTGTGAGCATTCCCATTGAAGAATCCTTTTTTTGGTACTTCTGGGTGAATCAAATCGCAATTAAAGGTAAAACAAAACAGAAAGCCAAACAACTTTGGAAATGAGACATAGCTTAATRCCACTCTTCACACATGAGAGAAAGAAATGTAACTGCATTTGTAGGAGCAAAATACCTTCCTGATTTCATGCAGCACATTCTTCATCAGAACTGATGTTCTGATTACTGTAGAATAATTACTTGAAATATTTAGTAAAACAGTGTCCAAATTAATTCCAATTACTTTCTTGTGGTAGCACTCAGGGTTTATAGCAGTAGATAAAATCGCCGACATATGGCTAATTGCCTATAACAGTGTTTRTTATTGTGGTGCCTCTTACCACTGTGATGTCTGTTTTTGCAAATTTGAAGGTGTGCACATAACTTTGGATGTGGGGGRAAGCGTTTCCTGAACTGAACAGAATTCCGTGGCTAAAATCTCTGGTGTAACCAAGTGTTTGCAGGATCACAGTGTATAGCAAATAACTCTGTGAAATCTGCAATARAAGCAGTGCAACCACAAATGCTGGTCTCTGCTGGTAAGAAATGTAAACTTTTAGCTTTCACGTGACTTGGATGAAACAACATAGCAATTCATTAGGAGTGGCTGGACTGAGATGGAGGATGGGTGTTAGTTTTGGTTGGCGGAAGTTTAGGTAGGGGCTGTGTTTTATTTGAGGTTWTTGTGGGTTAGCTGCTGATTTTTGTTGGATTCTTTTTCCATATATCTGTCAGAGGCCTGTTACTGTACAAGATAGGCATGGTTTTGCATGTTTTTTCATGTATTTGATATTAAATCTAAATAAATCAAATAAATAAAGATGCACCACACGGGCCAAATTTCCTGCTGGTTAGGTTGACCCACTGAACAGCCATAAATCACTGAACTGAATTTGGCTTTGCCTTCTTAAGACGTGCTCTCGTATCTTAGAGGCCAAAGTCAACTTCAGGAATTGCCATGAAAAATTATAAAATTAAGTGGAACATAAGTGAGTATGAAGGCCTCAATTCTGGAAACACCTGAGGTTAGAAAAGCATGTGATCTCATGGTTAACGTTAAATCTGTTTTGTATTTGGTTGGAGGGGAGCCAGCTATGGCACAATAAATTCTCAGCTACTGGCCTGTGTACCCATCATAGTACAGTAAACAATGGTTTATGCCTACCTTCAGAGCCCAAAATCCTTCTGGCCTACAGAGTCAGCAAAATAAGGGGTGGAGAGGGGTGAAGGGGAGGGAAGCTTGTTTGACTYTTTTTGGTTCCTAAAAGCTAGCTGGACTGGGAATTGGTGTCGTTTACACAAATAGTTAATGTCCTTAGGTCAGTTTTTCCTCCTCCCTCTGACTGGTTTCAGATTGAAACAAGATGAAGCAAAGCATGTTTTTCCTCCCCAAAATGAAAGTCAAATGGAAACAAATGCTTTTGCAGGTTTTTAAGGAAAGAAAAAAAACAGTGAAATGGAAAGTTTCACTTTGCATCACTCATGAAAGCWGAGTAGAGAGAGAGGGAGAGACAGTACCCTTTATCTCAGGCTGAGTGACTACATGTCACTCGCAGTATGGAAACTTCAGCTGTGAACTTTGTCTGGCACAAAATTGCCTCAGATTTTTGCAGGGACCAAAGAGTATGTTTAGCCAGGCCATTCTCAGTCTTTCCCATTGGTGCTACTCCCCTTCATGAGGTATTTAGGTGTTTTTTAGGGTCCCAGACTGAAACCGAAGAGTCTCTCTTACACTCTTGAGTTATAGTACCAGACTGAAACCGAAGAGTCTCTCTTACACTCTTGAGTTATAGTA
>NW_026623593.1:350602-353115 GCF_030028575.1 Malurus melanocephalus
TTTCTTTTTTTTTTACTGGTTTCCTGAGTATGATTATAGACCTATAGGACAGAGAAGAATRTGGCCTTGAACATGTGGTACAGTTCTCTACCCTCCCTTAGAGTTCTTGAGTTCTTTTCTGTATAGTGGGAGACATGGATTTCCTCCTGAGGCAGAGAAGAGAATACCAGCATGGTTTTCCACATCCTGGTTTCTGGATTTCAAGTAGAAATTCACTAATGCCAAATTTATATTGCTGTTAGTAAAGATKAACCAAATAAGCATTTGTCTACCATACATTTCAATGGTTTGTAATTGATGCTGTCTATTTTCCATGGGTGATTTTTTGCCATTAGAAGATAAAATTTAATTATATCTTTCATAGTAATATGTTCTTTGGGGATGTAGAAACTTGTGTCTCATGGAAAAGTCCTCCAAATGAAGGTCCAACATATCAGAGTATCAATAGTACTTTTTTAAAAATGTAGGAAAGGGCTTTTTAAAGGAAGCTCTCTTCAAGAAATATCAGTGATTTGAGAAATAAAATTATTTTATTTGTTCTTCTGGTGTCTTATGTTAATCCATAAATGCCACCTCTGATGATCTTTTACCAGGATTGTGTGATGCTTACTATTAAGTCTGCATTTTTAGTCTTAACCTCTGTGAGGTAAACACAGATACATATTTTATGGTCTAGTTGCTTTATATAACAAGTCGTAGCTGCCCAAATTCCCTCTTCACCATGGTAAGTCTATCAAATTGCAGTGCAGTGCCATGCTATCTATGGGAGGTGATATAAATTCAAATGAGTATTAACATTCATCCTGGAAAGAGCYGGGAGATGCACACAAACCTCAAAGGTTCTGCACATCCAAACTAGAGAGAGTGTGTATTCATAGACATGGAAGYACGCAGGAGCACAGTTGTGCATGCCTGCATATTCAAAAATGGCCATAATTTCTACATTTTCATTAATCCCAACAGAATGTGGTCCACCTKTATTTAAACTAAACAAACTTAAAAAATTAATTTAGTCAAAGAAAGCTCTTTTCTAGTGTCAATGTTCTAAAATCCTACTATGATTGGCATTTATGCTGGTGGTGCATTGACCAGAGATGGATGGGATGTGGCGAGTGCTCTTCAGGGGAACTCTAAAGGAGTTTGAACTAGTGGCATAAAGAACCTCTCCAGGATTATCAGATGAACATTTCTCAAGAGCTCTAGACCTCTTTCTAGGATATATGTTATATGCATGCAAAAGTCACTATGTACTTTCCTAAAATATAATAACTTGTACCTCTGATTTTTGYTTTCTCCATAGGTATGGGAAAATTGTATCCACAAAGGCAATTCTTGACAAAAACACAAATCAGTGCAAAGGTACGTGCAAAGTGTCCACCCTGTGAGTTCATTATCAGTTTGAATGATTGACTGGTGGCTTGACTGCCAAAGCTTTGGTTCCAACTGTGCAATCAACATAATGCACAGTATATTACAAACATATTTAATAATGCCAAAGCTTTGAGTTGTGCTTCCAGTAACATTGCTCATTAATTTTTTTCATTAACAAACAAAATGAAAATCACAAATCAGAACAAGTATCAAATTGCTTCGGCAGAAGAGTAAATTACCTTCTAACCACATAGTGTTGTCTGATTTGAATGATATCATCAGTGATGCAAATTGATTTCCTATATAAAACTGAGAATCCTTTGGGAAAAGTTTCCTAAGGAAAACCTGATCTAATTTTTATATTTTTTGTGAAGYCTTGGCCTATGCTAATGGAAGAATAAAATATTTTTTGTGACACAAAGAGATCTGCAAGTTGCAATAGCAAGATATAAAAATAATTCCTTCTCCAGTTTTATGTTCCTAATTTTTCTGCTAATRTATGAAAATACTTTAAAATGAAATATAGCATTTTGTGTGTGTGTGTGGCTGCATTTGCTGARAAAAATATTGACTAACTTGTGTAGTAGCATCTCAGGACTAGGATTGTTACTTACTTATGAGTCTACAGTGTCACTGAGTCTATGGGGGTGAAGCTCCACTTTAAAATGATTCTGTAGCTTACCACTAGCGGTGTACAGAATCCTTTTGGAGTAATAAGATCTACTACAACGGGTTCTTCTGATGAGAAGCACATTCCAGATATCATTTCTATATGGGTTAATACCAAGAAAAGGCATTGCAGTTCAGGAATKTCTTGTGAGTGGCCAGATACRCRGTTWAGAGAAGCGGCAGAGAAGCCTTCTRGGGAAACCATGAGATGGGAGCAAAATCCTGCTGCCTGTACCAAAGATGTTTTTGAAATTTGTAGAGGTGTGTGACTTTATCTATTGCCTGCCAGAAGCAGCTTTCATCAGCTAGTCAGGAGAAAAGCACTGCAATTTTAGTCTTGGAAAACTATACCAAGCTGGTTGCTCATGGGCCGTTGTCACAAAGTTGCATTTGCTTTTACCTGCACAGGCATTTTATTTCCTTGGGACGCTCTTCTGGCAGAATTCTGATAACATTACTCTGTATTTCTCTGA
>NW_026623593.1:353195-381039 GCF_030028575.1 Malurus melanocephalus
TTTTTGATTGCATTAAAAAGGAATACCCTTGTGAGCAGAGCTTCCTTTGCTCCCATTGCAAGTGGTAAACAAGGAAAGGAACGGATCTGTTTGTGAAACACAGAATGTCAAGTGGAAATATTGTAAAGAATATGAATGGTAGAATTTTCAGAAAGAAAAGCGTCTGTTTTTGGTGTTCTTTATGTTTATAGTTAGCTTTAAGATTATTTTAATAGGAGCCATATAACAATGAGTTGGAATTTTCTGTAAGTTTGCTTTCATGCTGTTGTATTACACTGTAGGRTAGAGATACCTATTTGTATTTTCAGAGATGGATTTTTATGAYATAAGTGGTGCCATTAAAAGATCATAAACATAATTGGATTTATTAACAGTATGCTTTATGGCATAAAAAGAATAGGTGTTTTACTGCTTGAAATGCTGGGTACAATTTCCTTTCTCTTCAGTAAGGCTGCCAAAAAAAAATAAAAAGCTTCCCAGGAATCAGAAGTGGAAGGGACTTGAAGAGGTCRGGACCTGCCTTGGGGCAGGATCAGCTCTTACCCTACTGGGGGGTATTTCTGAAACCTTTGCTCAAAGGCCTCCAGTGGTGGAGATTCCTTGAGCTCCTCAGGCAATCTGTGATAACACTCCCTCTCCTCACTATAATGAAGCGTTTCCTAATGTCTAACCCAAATCTCTCTTGATGCAATTTAAGTCTATTGCTTCTTTTCTTGTCCCCAGTGGACATGTAGAGCAGTTTATTTCTTTCCTTTTTGCGGCAAACATATATGTTTGAAGACTGATCTGTCTGCCTTTTCCTTAGACTAAACAATAGTCCTTTAACTTTTTCCTTAAAGGCAATTTGTTTTAAATTTCTCAATATATTGTGCTTCGCTGGTCTCTCTCTAATCAGCTCGCTCCTTACTTGAAGAACTTGGAGATGGGCATAAGATTTTAGACAGCCTAAATGTTATAAATTTAAGAAGTATAGAGGGGTTTCATTTGTCTTCTCTGTGATCACATGACTCCTCTTTGTTAATGTATACATATAAATAAGTGTGTATTTAAAATAAAGATGCATCTCTGAGGTACTGGGTGTTGCATGAGAAAAACTGGTGCTGGTTTATGCTTAGAGATCCTGTGCAGCCCCCAGATCTGTTACTCTTTTCCACTGCTGCTGCCAGCAAGGCATTCCTTATTGTGTGCTCTTAGAGCTAGAACTTTTCATTTGTCTGTATTGAATTCTATCCTATTTTTTCCTGGCTACTCTTTAATTTACTAAGATTTGAGTGTAATCTTAAGCCTCCAGAGTGCTTGCAGCACTTACCTCTTTAGTATCCTCTTCACAGTTAATAAATGGTTTCTCTAATCCACTGGACAAGATAATGTGGAAAAGGGTGAATAATAACAGACCTGGGGAAGACTTTTGAGGAAACCCTCTCAGTATTCCAGGTAGTGCAATACTGAGCCATTGAGCACTTCTTTTTTAAATTGGATCTGCTAATCACCTACTTCACAGYATTTTCRGCTYGACYTTTTTTCTCCCATCTGCTCAAGTTWTGAAAGAGASGAAAGCTTTAACTAAAATATATAGTACTGAGCTATTCATAAGACTGGTTACATACTTTTAGACAAAATTATGATATGATATTATTTACTCTTTCTGAATCTGTGCTGCATAGGAGAGTAATCACTGCCTTTGAGGGTCAGTGAATGGATTTATGCAACTATTTGCTCCAATATTTTCAGTAGTTGAAACTATCTATAACACAGTGGAAAATCTATTCCCTAGAAAAACCCAACAAAAACCAACAAACAACAATAACCACCAAAAAAAATCCCTACAACACAATACCCCCCTTCCCCAAACCCCCAAAAAACCCCACACCAGACCCAGTATTCAAACAACAAACAGGAAAAAAAAAAAAGGGTTTTTTTTCACTCCTTTCTAGTCGTGCATCTTGTGCACTTTCTGTGAAGTATGAGATGATCTTGTTAAATTAACACATCACCCTGTGATGTGCATCCAGTAAAGTAAGGTGGATTAAATTCAAGGGGATGATGGAAATTATCAGATGATTCATGATTTCAGATTTTATTTCAGTGTCATTTGTGCATTGACCAAGGTACAGAGTTAARCTGAAAGTAAAAAATACTTAATTTAGTGAGGAAATTATTTCAAAAATGCCATGTAACAGCAGATCTGCTAAGATATGTTATTGGTTAGCAAGAAGTGTTATGTTTTCTCTTGGAAAAATGAGGGAAACACTTGGTGATGTACTTTAAGTCATTCTCCAGTATTCCTCAGATTTTTGAAAAGATATCCASAACATTCCTGTCGTGCTAAGGAGCAGTGTTATCTAAGGATTTCTCCCYGGTATGAATTAAGCAGTGAGATCTAAAGTAATCATATAGACTGCAAGGGAGTTCGCTAGGGACACCTTTTGACATAACCTCTCATTTTCAGATTGCTCTTTGTTGGTGGCATAACTGCTAAGTGAGGCAGAGGAGAAGTAACAATCACCCTGTAATAGAACAATATATAAAACCAAATAAGCACAGTCATGACAGCATGGCCAGARATCTCTGAACAAAGCAAGGAACAAATACATATGGAGAATAATGAAAAACAGACACATGATTCATTCAGATGTTCAAACACAAAGCCCCTAATGAACAAGCTGGAGAGTTTTGGCTGCTTTTGCTTTTTCCCTTTCCCTCCCCTCTCTCCCTCTTCCCCTTGCACATTTCCCTTCTGGGCCTACTGTATTTGCTAATTTAAAAAGTAGGGGAAATGAAATAAAAGAAACCATTCAAGAGAAGTGTTAATCTGAAACGCGTAGACTCTTCTCTCTCCAGCCCTCGCCCCCCATCCACCCTCTCCAGCCTGGCCTGCCTTTGATAGACCTACGTGCTCAGAGCTGGGGGAATGAGTAATGGTTGTTTCACAGTACAGTTTCCATACCTCATAGCAATGGAATACAGAACAGTTAATCTGCCAAATGCACAAGCCCATTTCTTAGAGTATGAATTACTGTCATCTGCGTCTGCCCTTGCAGACACTGTAATTGCGTGCATGCAGATTTGCTTCCTGGTTTAATCAGGGGCTCGTAGGATTTTGAGTATTTTGCTGGTACATTAGAAGATGAGCACAGGAGAATACCTGAAATTCTGAAATTCCACCTGTGGGAATTATTTTTTTTTTAATAAATAAAACCAGTGAATCACAGTAACTTGTAGGAGTAGGCAAACACTTCAGTGGTATATTCTTCATTTTATGTATGTTTTTTTAAACCATGGGTGACTTGATTTGTTGAATAGCACTGTTTGTGTTAGGAGAGAAATGTGCCTAACTTGACGAGGGGAACTATAGTGACTCTGTTTATAATTTTAATATTTCATGATGACATTTTTCTGGTTGAGAAATGTTAGCAATGATCTATTTCTTTTTAAAATATGAGAACTGGGGATGCAAATATGCAGTCATTAGTATTGTGGTAGGTTTATGGTAAAAAAAATGCCATGAGGTCATCTGTGTTAACCCACCATATATCACATACAATTTTATTTCTCCAGTTGCCTTGCTGTTTTTAGACCAGGGCTTAAAATTTACCGTGACCTATTTTATAAACTGAGAGTTTATTTGTGTAACAAAAATGGAATAACTGGAGGCTTACTATAAGTGTTGGAGATAATTGGAATGGCATGATAAAGTGGTGTTTCATATCTCCCAAAAGGAGCCTGTCCTGCCTTSTGTCAGTGTTGCTTCTCATCTGCTTAAGTTCACCAACATCCCTARATGCTCTAATGCATTGGAGTTTAATGAGCTGGAGGCTTCTGCTCTGGTGTTCTGATAAACAAAGCTTGTAATCAYATACTAGATATACCTTGGTATGTATGTTAGATAAAATACTTCCAAAACTTCAAATTTTACCAAGAATTTTTTGCATGTATTCTATAAAGGGTGAAGGTTATTTGTGATCATATGAAATGATGCATTTAAATTTTTTAAAATTCATATTCTTATACTTAAGGTGGCACAATTTGGTTGTGACTAGCAATGTGAATCAAGCCAATGTAAAATAATAAGCTGGTGGGAAAGAGCTAAGCTACATAGAAAGCTATTTAGTTAATAAATTTCATTTATTGGGAATAATCTCAAATTACAATAACTGTGCTGTGTAATTTATGATTCTCAGAATTGCCATTTTGAAGGGGAAAAAAATCCAGACAAGTAGGTCTGTGCCTGATCACAGACTGTAAACTGTTCACACTAGGAGGGCATGCACAGTGTGCTTCAAGGGGAAATGGATTCTTGTCGAAAGTAAATAATTTGTAAAACRGACTTTTTAAATTTTGAAACTCTAGACTTGTGTAGCTAATAAATCAGTCCTATTTTCGATGCCAGAGTAGCAATAGATGTGCTGATTTTTTTGTGCATTAATTTTGCTTGTTTGCATTTTTTTTTTTTATTTTTCGATCCATTTCAAAGCTTCATGTAATCAGTGGCATAATAGTTCTCAAGTTATTAAAAGTGTAGCAATATGGAATATTTTAATTCAGCCGGTTTTGTGACAGTGAGGTGTTCATGAAAGCCAGACACGTGCTGAGTGTGGGGCAGGAGCTCAGTGAGTTTTTTCTGTGGCTCTGCTGATCCATCTCACTACTGGCAGCAGCCACAACTGCTCTGGTCCTTCTGCTCCCGGGACTCTGAACAGAGTGCACAAACCATGCTGAGCTGTACCACTTTTGGTTAGCAAGCCAGCTGATAAAACCACATCCCCAGGGCTAGAAGGACAAAGTCTTGCACAGTGTCACTGAATCTCCATTTTGAGACAATTAAAAGGAAAAAAGCAAACGTGCGATGCTACGTGTTTTGATAAGGTGCATTAAATAACATGAGGCTAGTTGTTTAAAATTTGTAAGTATATGGAGGTTTTTGAGTCTGTTTTCTGGGGGATTTTTAAACTTCAGGGTTTTTTTTTTACTTTCACTCCTGTGGATTTTATCAGTCAAGGTTGAGATAATATTTTTTCCATTTAAATTAAAAAGTGATATTCCTTTGGATTCCTATAAGACCAAGACTRAAGTCTTAAGAAGCAATGCCTAAAGGAGAATCTCAACACCATGATGGCAAGTATACATCAAAATAAAGTGAAAGGARTTGCCAGTAAAAAAACATGAGGTTGTTCACTCAYGAATGAAGTGTAAATTCATACCCTRGATTATCAAATAAAAGCTCATTTGATCCTGGGCTCATGAGCTATTATGCTCTGTAAATCTGACCACTTCAAGAAGTTACCAGAAATTATATGTGGGATAGAAAAGCTGCATATATATGTATATGTATATATATTTATATATTTATATTTATATTTATATTTATATTTATATTTATATTTATATWTTTCTAAGAACTATATAGTTGTCCCCTTGAATTTACAATGATGTRTTCRTGGATGTTTAAGTATCAAACAAAGCAATTTTCCTGGCACCTGTTGGSCTGGCCAGCAGGCATTGTTATGTCTTGGCAAACTTGCAAGTRTTTTGCAAAATCTCATGTAGCTTGGAGGTAGAGATTCTCTGTCTGTGTATTTCTGAATGCTTTTCACATCTGCTGAAGTGAAAAAGGGAAGGATTGAGTGAATTGKGCCCAGCAAGTCGTCATAGCTGGAGCACGCCAGCACTGGTCACTGTGTCACTGTGGTGAGGATTCAGTGACACACCCACCCTAATGCCTGCAAAATGCTGCTGCACCKCAGCAAACATTCTTGACTGCTTTGAAACAGTGCTCTGTCTCAAGCAAGACCTGTAAAAATTGTTTATTGAGTTTAAAGCCAGGTCCTCTACAGAGGAAACTCCTTCCTAATTAGTTCCCCAGACACTTTCTTAAACGGCTTCTTTGCAATTAAGGAAAAAATTTCCTGGGTCATTATCTTTTCATAAATGAACTCATGGCCTAGCAAATATTTTCTGTAAGGAGACCCAAGATGCTCAAGTATTCTGTGACATATCTAATCTGTGATTATTCTTAATTTACTGCTTCCAAAATCTGCAGGCCTGTATCACTGACAAATAAKTGGTTTAACTTTGTTTCCTTCCAGAGAAATAAAAAAGTAAAATTTCCATGTATATGCAGTGATTAATGTTTTGATTCATTGGTCTGTATTAAATTTTGCCAGCAGCTTGGCATGCACTTGAAGTGCATTTTGGGACYGGGTAATGCTAGTAGGCTCTTAGTGGTCTCAGCAGACTTGGAAATAACTATTTCATATCRCAGAAATGAACAGAAGAGAAATATTTTATCTGAACAGTGGTTCATAATCAGTTTTGTTGAAAGCTTCTTTACAATGCTTGGCTTTTCCAACTGTATTGCAGAATCACTTCGCTTAAACTTTTTTTTTTTTTCCCTCTGATACCACGATACAGCATCTTATGCACCAGTTTGGCCTCTGGTTGCTTGAAGACAGATAATTTCTTTTAAAAGTGATGCTACTCTGTCCAGGATTTACTTGCTCAAAAGTCTCAAAGACTTTCAGCACAGCAGCTGAGCTGTAGAAACCCCTGGGCAGAGGCAACAGGAGAACAGTGCCCCGCTCCTTGGTTTTGCTSGAGCCAATTCCGTAAGGCRCTTTCAGAGTATGCGGCATATGCAAAGCATATGCTGCCTTGATATAGTGACAATTTGATAATGAATCCAATTGACAGGCTCTTATTGAACRTGGGTACTCAACAGGAACCGTTCTGAATCAGATCTGTGAATTACAGCGTGACTTCACTCGTGTGGTTTGCCAGCAGAGAGGTCACTGCTCACTTTTCCCCTATTGCTGCACATCCCCCGCTTTTGTTCCAAAGAGTCGTGTCCTCTTCCCCTTGTGAATTAAGCAAATGTTCTCTTTTTTGGTAGAGACTATGCTGTGAAAAGGCCACTGAGAGGCCATTTTTATTACATCTGCCTTCCTGGGTGTCTGAGGGCTGCCTGTCTGGCGATGGCGTGGGACTGCTTGAACAGGAATAGATGTGCAACGCAGGAGAAAAATGATAACCGCTGGCAATAAAGACGTAGCTCCCTCAGTGCTGATGAAAAAACCCACCCACACAAGTTCTGGGGAAGGAACTGGTGGGCATTATTAATATTGCTCCATCTAGTTAGGCAATGGTAGCCRTACACTGTAATGTGAACACTAAAGCTCTAGGTGCTATCAACAGTACAGAAAACAATTGTACTCTATTAAAAAATAATCGAAAGTCAACCGTGTCCTATGGACCTTGCAGCCCAGGTCTTTGAAAAAGAGCAGGGTCCACAATCAGCTTAGGTACTATAAGTAATCTAAGGATTTTGAATGGAGTTAAATGACATTTCTTGTAATACTGAATTTTCCACTAAATAAAACCTCAAACCAGCCTTTCAGTTCTCCTGAGAATAATCATACATTTGGATAACATTTAGTGAGTTTTTTCATCCCAGAATGTTTTGAGGAGAGCTAAATTTATGGAWGAGAAAAGGAGGAGGCCATGTTAGGGATGCTAGAAATTACTCTCCTACTTGATGAAATAGTTTTTGACTGGGTCTTTGCCCAGGACCAATAATTGGCTGATGTTTTCTTCCATTAGATGGCAGTGGTGTGATATGTGGTTTCTCTGGACCCCCCAATTTTTAAATTTTTTATTAAAAAATTACAAGTGGTTAAATTTTCTTAATTTGGTTCACAGTTTCAGAGTCTCCAAGCTGTCAGTTTTTTATTCACGTAGAAGTTTGCAATTTATTGTCCAGTTTAAAGCAAAAGAGGGCTGGGAATTTCAAATAGCACCAAGTTAAATAATTTCAGAAAAGGGGCAGCTATATGGAATGGACTCTCAGTGTTCCTGCTACCAGAAACACGGGATGGGTTTGATTTTGGTCCACCTGAAGTAACCACAGAAATTTACTGGTTGCTCCTCTGTGGTGGAACCAGAGCTCGTGCTGGTTTTGGCCGACAAGGAGTTTGTGAGGGAGGTACAGATGTGAGAGCAGAGGGTGGAAACAGTAGGGAATTGTTGAAGRGAGGGGGGGAAATCACTGCAGCAAGCTGTAACATCACCCTTGGAATAAGACATAGGCAGAGGCAAGAAAGAAGGGTCTCAAATGTATAAAACAACAGGCTTTCTTTGTTTCAAAGCTTGAAGAATATTGCTTTATTCCAAACAAAGGAGAAAATAATTGGTTTTTTATATGATCTYTATAAAGATCTTTCAGGCACTTTCCTTTGTTGCTTGTGATATTGGTTGTGCTGTTGCTTTTTATTAACTTATTAAATACGAGCAGTAAACACTATTTATTTTTAAATTAATTGAAATGGACTTGTTGCCCTTCATGGCTTTTTATTAATTGAATATTTTTGCTAAGCTGTCTGCTTTCAGAGCAAAGGTTACAGGCAGGAGATGGAGGTCAATGGGACCTCCATTTAAATGCATGTTATCTCTATGTTAATTGCCTGCATATTTAACCAACCAAGCATGCCATTCTGCAGAAAGTAAAAGGTGGTCAACTTTTAATCACAAAACAGCAAGAAAAAGCCTGAGCGACCTGGTTTGCCTGAGGTATCTTGGTTGCTCTTGTCAGTCACTTCAGCTCATGGTAAATTGCAGGGTAAATTCCACATAATTGATGGAAGGTATCTTTAGAAAAAGCCCCAAAACTGAATAAAAAAAAAAAACCAACCTGTGCTCAAAATTGAAGCGTTTAATTTTTGTTTATTTGTTGCACATTATTTTGGTAATTTCTTTTTTAAATAGAAACAGGTTTTATTACTAGTATAGACAGTTATTAGAGAAGAAACTCATGGAACAGACATTAAATATGCTTTGAGTTTTGGAGACACATACATATTTATCAAGTTGGGTGAATCTGAGTTCTTACATCAGAAAGAATTGCATAGCTCTGCCTGCCATGCTCTACTTTCTTGGGTTTTTACTGCAAAAGTGGTAAAATGGTTGCACTTCAAGGAGAGGGGTGTACACCGTGCAACAAATCCTTCTGAGGCTGCTGGGATTAGTAAACCGCTGCTGTGTTTTCACTAGTGTCTAGAATTTGAGGTTTTGTCTAGAGATTGAGGTTTTGGAACTTAAAAGTATTTGAGATGGTGTGTCTTTGCTACCTCTGTCAAATTTGCTTGAATGGGGTCAGTCAGTCCAAAAGTTATGGGAAAGGAGGAACTGACAGGGAAATAATGTAGATATTTCTGCTGTATATTCTTTGCCTTGCCTTCTGCTTTTTTTTTGTAATAATTTCTGGAATTCAGTGTGCCTTTTTGAGCAAATAGGAAGCTGACACTTTTATGGACATTTCGAAGGACATCAGTTTATAATGTAAAACCAGAATTTTCTCCCATGTGCATTCACTACATTTATCTACATTTAACTTCTCTTTCTGGTTTATTACCCAGTTGCTTACTTTAATAAGGCCCTTCTGCAGTTCTTCACAGACACCTCTCCTGTTTTGTCTCCTAAATAATCTTGTCACCTCACTGCTTAGCCTCTTCTTGTCATTTAGAAGCAAGYTGTGCAGTATGGGTCCTGGCAAAGTTCCATGTGGAAGTCAATTGGTGCTGTTCCCCCTTGTAAGAAAGATCATGCCCTCTACCCTCTGTCTTTATCTTTTAACCAATTATTTACCCAAGCACTTTCCCTCTTAAGCTATGGCTGCTTAGTTTCCTAAGAAGTCTTTTGTGAGGGCCTTGTCAAATGTCTTTTGGAGATCCGAGCAGACTATATTAGCCAGATCACCCTTATCCACAGGCTTGTTGACCTTTTCAAAGTAGTCCAGCAGGTCTGCGAGACAAACCTGCAAAAGTTGGGTTATCTCTTTYCACATATTGTATTTTCATCGATTTTGCTATGTTTCTGTAAGTTCTGATGATCTGACATCAAGCTGACAGACCTTTAGGTACCTGGGATGTTTTCAGAACACTGGGACCCTGTGTGCCTCCTCCCAGTCCTCAGGTACAAARTCAGTTTTAGAAAAGAAACTGCACACCACAGATTACTGTGTGTAGTCACTTACTGCATCCTGGAACTCTTTTCAAACTGGGAGGAGAATACCATCTGTTGTTGCAATTTGTTAGTGTTCACTTTTGTCAATTTGTCCTACAACCTTCTCTGTGGTCATTTAAAATTAAGAGTTGCATCTGTTCTGGGCTTCCTAAGCAGCTGCTCTCTGAAACAGCACCTAAAAACCTGATATTTGCATTACATCCCATTTTGCCCAATCTGTGTAGGGATGATAAAGTCCTCTCTGAGCATTCCACTTACTGCCTTTACTGCTTTTCTTCATAGTCCTGCATTTGAGTTCTTGCAGGTTGTGTGTTATTCTGCCATGATCAGTCTGATCATTTCTACCCCACCAGCACAGCGCACTCTGTCCTTGCCAGGGATGTTAGATTTTGGTGTTAAGACGATCCACTCATTGTCTCACTTTTACAGTCTTTCTGTGAATGTTTTCTGACTGTAGTATGTATTTAAGTTCACCCATTTTATTTCTTAAGGCCTAAAACATCGAGGGAGCCTCTGATGTTTCAGTTGTGTTGTCAGCACTGCATTGAGTGACTCCATGGTTCCTTTGCTTTACATTGTGTCCACTTTGGTTCTCTGGCCTGTTCTTTTGTTCACAAGATGGGTAGATCTAGTGACCACCTTCTGATTTTCTCAAAGGTTACCAATTCCCCCATCTGCTTTCCTGCTGAKAGAGACTGTCATCATTCCAACTGCTCCTTCCTTCTGGTTAGCTCAAATCCTAGAGGGACACTTTCAGCACAAGAAGCTGCAATGTCAGCAGCTCTCAGTGGGAAAGATCCAGCCCTGGATTACATCCTGCTTTACCATCTGAGTCCTGCCTTGAGCTGGCAGCTGCCCWAATAGACCTGGACCTGCTGCACTCATGTGTGCAGCTCTCCCATGGGGAAAASACAGAAATGATAGTTGGCACAATAAATTGGTTAATTCCCACTTGAATTTCTTCTCCCTAAGTATTTGATAGGGTTGCTCCTACCACTTCTTTCTATCCAGGTAACCTATTTSACCTCTGAACCCATTGCTGCCCTAAAGACAAAAGCTAGAGTTTGTYCCTTCTTCCATGCAGTTCAAACTCWTGCTCCTACYGTYTCAGTTTAGTTCYTGGAARTGCTGAGGCTCTTTTTACTCGAAAGAGTAGAGAGGATTGGTAAGGAATTGAAGATACAGCATTTAACAGAACATTCACAAAACCAGAACAAAATAGGAATGTCGGTGAAGAAATCAGTGTCTGGAATTAGGCAAGGGAAAAAAATGTGTGCAGAGAGTGCTGACAGCAAGAATAAGTGAGAGTAAACAGGCCATGATTAATATAGGGGTGAGAGTTTCTGACCTCCAGAGCAGCCAAGTTTTGGTACAGAGGGTGGAGCAAACACAGTTTTTATGACAGTGGGAGTTGTGGCACAAACTTGCTTGAGAGTGGGTCAGGACTCTTGCCCAAATGCGTGCACTTATTTCTAAGAGTTCCCCCAATATTCTGAGTTTGGAGTCAGGCAAATATTGTCAGATGCATTTTCATACACCTTCTTCAATAATCTCCAYAGCTGCACCCCCACAAGAGGGGAGCACTGGGGAGGGAGCTGGGAGACACATTCGCTTTAGGACTGCTCTCCTTGGGGCCATTTGGAAATGGGCTCTGCTGGGTGCTGGCTCAGGGCTCTTGAGACACTCCACCACAATATCTACAGCACTTCTGAGCAAATCTCTACCTGGAGGACACCTTCTGGGGCAGCTCTTTGAAGAAAAAGCCAGGCTCTTGGACTAAAATAGAGGGCAATTGTCTCACTCATCCTTAGCCAGGCTGACTGGTTGCATCGAGGTGCATGGGAGTGTGGGGGAAGCTGTGGTGTCTGGCTGAAATGCTTGGGAGCAGGAGCTGGAGGAGTGAAGTGTGGCTCCGTTACAGTTCATCTCCTTGCAAATTACCTGTGTGCTTGCCAGTGTGAGGCTGCTTAGGAAACGTCTGCAGGTTTGCACATTAAAGAAAAAAAATGTAACTCAAAAATGGGTTTTGTCAAATTAACCTTCAAAAGCCAGCAAGGTGAGCTTGCTGTGTTTTGGAAGCGAGGATAAGGCAGAGGAATGGCTATGAAATGTTCTTCTATTATTTTAAGTGGAAGTTGAGACTGTCACCGAGTCATTTCATATTAATAAGGCTTGTAAGAAAATAGGATTTTCAGATTACAATTTGAAAGCCCCATGTTCCCACTGTGTTTTAGGGAAGAGTGGAAGCACATGTTACCCATAGGACTAAGTGAAACCAGAAATTTCATTTTAATTTGGACAGTCTTTACTGACACTCAGCTCCTGGGTTTGGCATTTCTGAAAGGAAGAAGAAAAGTGGAATGTAAAAGGGGAAAAAATTTCCAGTCAACATTTGGTTTGAATTTWCATACAACTTTAGAAAAGAATGGGAGAAAGGGAAAAAGGTACCATTATGACTACAGTGTAGGTCCACATTAAGTTTAGAAAAATTAGCTGTTGTGTAAATCTCCCCTATGCCTTTCTTTCTTTCTATATGTTTCAKTATCTCCACACTGTTATTTTGTCCTGGTAAATAATGATTTAAATGGAGGAAACTTTGCAATAAATAAATGTTTGGATTGGTATAAAGACCATAATTCTGTATTTATTTTACTTGCTTTATTTATTTTATAAAATTAATAACCCTCCGCATTCCACCAAAAAATTGAAATAAGATCTGATATTAAAGGTTTTCTTTTCTCTGCTACATATCTATAAAGGTCTAGGCTGTGCTATTCAAGACAGTGTAAGAAAATTTCCAAGTTAGTGTAAAGAAGGCCTTCACTTCTAAGACCTCAGCTCCTCTTTGCAGAGCAGTGTTTTTGGAGAGCTTGTGATATCTATGGAGATATATATAAATATGAGTGTATGTGTGTTGAGCTATTTGATGAGAAGTTGATGTCTCTGTCTGTCTCATATGATGCCTTGAATCATTATAATGCAGGAAGAAACAATTCTGAGCATTTAAATACAAGCTACACAAGGCTAAATTAATAAATAATAACTAAAACTATAATTTTGGTCTAGTGATAAACTTTCCTAGAAAGAGTAGTTTAATTACCAAGATCGACACTGACATTTGGAGTTGACAGTAGGGTTCAACTCATTAATGTTTCAATTTTGCATGTGTCATTTACTCTGCTTTCTGAATTTTCTGAACGTAGGAAGGGGCCACCTCAGGATGTGTATGCTTAGGATTAGATGCATGCTGAAGCACAGCACTGAAGAAGGCTTTGAGTTTCACTAAAATCAATCTTCTTGATGAAATATGTGTCAGCTCTGAGGCATCCTGGTGCTTCAAAGTTCATTTTAGGACAAAGGATGGGTAAGCTTGCTGTTACAGAACCCACAAATGCTACCGTTTATACCGAGCCCTGCACCTCAGTGTTTTGCTTTATAGTGCTCTTAGAAATATCACAGGCCTGAGGATATATTTGAAAAGCTTCCTCTCCCTTTCATGATGATGTAAAGGCAGTGTTCAGGGGTCTGATGCACTTGAAATGGATTTGATCCTTACAGCTACATTGCGTGTCAAAAATGTTATCTCCATTATTTCARCAAAACCCTGACTACGTGCTTAAGATGGTGGCAGCTTCAAGAAGTACTTATCCCACTCACTTGGAGAGGAGATTATGCTCCTGCTATTTACATTGGCTGGCCTGTCTGCTTGTTTTAAACATATCCTGTTTGGATCTTTTGGATCACTTTGCAGGTCTGGGGATGAATCTTCAAATGTKTGTCATCTACTCYCAAAAGTGAGATACTGARGCTTACAATGTCTCAAAGTCTATGATAATTTTGGAAAATACGTTGCTGCACTTGGTAAGTGCTTGCTTGTTCTGCTTGAAGCTGCACGTGCATCAATCCCTGTGATTAAAATACATTTAGTGGATTATTTTGATGCACAGTTCTGTAAACTCACATCTCTGTGTATGAGCGTGAATATCTCCTTTAATTATTAAATGAGGAYTGCTAGATGAGTAAAAACTTCTGGAAAGCTCAGAGTTAATGTGGAAGTGAAGAGGACATTTTTCTTTGTAAACTTCTGGGAGCAAAGGAGGTATTTTACACCAACTGGCAAAGTGCTTATAGGGCATACTTCCAAACCTTCAGAAAAAGTTTCCCACAAAGACTTTTTTTATTTTTTTTTTTAAAGTCATGCTGCAGGAATTAAGTTGGAGATATCACTGACCGAAAGGACATTTTTTCTGAATGAGCCGAGAACCAAAGGAAATGACTCCGGGGTTTGAAATCCTTTTATTTCCTCTGTGGAAGATAGCTGTGCAGCTGAAACGAACCATTCTGGCTGGCTCCAAGCCAAACTTTATGGGAACTGAGATTAGGAAGTTCTATGGTCAAAATAGCCATTGAACAAATTGCTTCCAGTATAAAGCCTCAAATTTCCTGATAAAGCTACAGCRTTTAACCCTTCTTTTTCACTTGGGTGAACAGCCTGCCTGTTATTAGGCACAAACTGTTTATCCAGTTGTGGTCCCTGCAGTGCTTTCAGAAGTGCCTGCAAGGGTTTTGCTGTTTTTTACTTTTATGTGAGATAGGCAAAGCTAACCCCAGAAAAAAAAAATGTTAGAACAGTTTTGGGTGATGCTTCCCACTTCAGATAGCAGGAAAAGTGCTATAAACAAGACATCACATTGCCAACTGCAGTGTACGGCATTTTTGTCTTGCAGCCCTTTCTGAAGGGATGCTTTATTTTSTTTTATGATGGTGCTAGCTGGGTTGCTTGGCCTTTGTGAACTAAATGAACAGGCAGCAGCAATAGCAGCTGTGCCTCTGAACTGCACTATTGACTCCAGAAAGTGCTCAGAAGCAGAGTGCTCTGACTGGAGCACCAAACCTGGCCTCTGGATAGCATGGCATGGGCTAGATAATCTCCAAACAAAATACCTGAATCASAACAACAAAATGCTACAGTTTTGGTTATGTATTTCTTTTGCTGTTACCTTCAAACTGGAAGGCCTGGAAGGGCAGCAAACAGAAATAATGCTGGAATTGGGAGCAAAGATCAGGTGAAGTGTCCTTACCCGCTGTGTTTGGATCTACACTGGGCCAGGCACTTCTGCCTGGTGTCCCCATCCCCTTGTGCACACTTTTTCCATGTGGGAGTGCTTCCAAGCAGAGCTGTTGTGCCAGCAGTGTTTTGGGCAGTTCTTGACGAGGGTGTTGGTAATCGCACTGTGAGACAGGATGTGGCCTGTCCGCTCCCTCTGTCCCTCCCAGCCCTGTTTTGTTCCCCAAAGTGTGTACACTTCGTGCACGTTTCGTGCTTCACGCATTAATGCCTTTGCGCAACCTAAATTTAAAAGTCCTAAATCTTAGACAGGTGTTTCCATCATTTCACCTGAGAGACTAATTCCCGAAATAATAAAACTCATTATTAGTAAGTTTTTTTTTTCTTTATACTCAGCCTAAATTTTGCTTTTCCTAATTTAATCCCACTACTCTTCATTATCCTTCCTCCCCTACCTCTGGGCACCACACTAATTAATTCATCTCCCTCTTTGGTTTTTGCTTCTTACCCTTCAATATTATAGTTCAATGTTAAAATGCACTCCTCTTTTCTTGTATTTACTCACCCCAACAGATATATTTGAGCTCCAGCAATCTTTCCTTGTGAAACTTTCTGCTGACCTCTATTCAATGTTATTGTTCATCAGTGAACAAACCCTCTGGTTTGTTTACAAATTGCTGGTATGAAAGTGATCAGAACAAGATGCATTACCCCAGGTTAGTGTGTGAGGGACATTGCAACTTGGGGATTTATATATCAATGCCATTAAACCATTTTTTGTTTGCTTTTTCTTGGGCTTTTATTTTGCTTGCTTTTGTTTGTTTTTTTTTTTTTTTTTTTTTTTTTTTTATTTTTTTTTTTTTTTTTTTTTTTTTTTTTTTTTTATGATCTGATATGAGATCAAACCAGAGTCTGACACTTCTTAGATGTACTTAAGGAGTCCTATTTAATAAGTATTTAGGGCATAGGTGATTTTAATAATTCGATGATTTTTGCAATGTGATATATATGTGGGTGTCCTGGCATGAACCTTTCAAAAGTCTCGCCTTGCGTGTCTCTCCTCTTCCATCAGTGCTATTTCTGGAATGATTTCTTAACATTTTGAGGCCCCTTCTTTATTGTTCTACCCTTTGTTGGGTCAACAAGTAATCAGCTTCTCTGTTCCTTAATGACAATCTATTTTTTATTTGTACACAGCTATCACATCTGCCCTCCCTGATTTTATTTTCCCTGCTATTATCATTTGTGTCTTCAATATTACATGCCAGTTGCAGGTAAACTTAAGCAGGTTCACTAATGAAACAAGTGCTTAGTCTGTCATTAGTCATCTGAACCTTGACAAAACCATCATTTCTTCTCTTCCTTCCATGAGTACTAACAGACAGGCTTGGACCCAACAAATTAATCTTTTGGTCTAAAAAAATGTGTCTTTACACGCTGAAAATAGGTCTTTGTATGCTCCAAATGAGGTATTAAACATGAAGAACATGAGGCTTTGAGCTGTAAGTGAGGAGATTCTACCCTGAAATGAGGCTTTGTCCATATGTAGAAGGTTTTCAAGGTGAGGACCAACGCTTTGGGCTCTAAAAATGAAAATGTGGTCTGTACTGGAGAGCCTTTGAGGCTCAGAGGGGACCTTATAATGCTCAAAAACTACCTGAAAGGAGGTTGTAGCAAGGTGGGGTCGCAGTGAATGTGACGATGCTGGATAAATGATGATCTCAGAGGACTTTTTCAACCTTAATGGTTCTCTGAAAAGGGCATTTAGGATAATTTTAACATTTAAAGGTCTGCATCCAGTTTCAAAGGGAGCACAGTACCATCACGTATTACCAATCACCTTAAAAATAATGAAAAAAAGACACAACCAAACTCAAGTAGTAAAAAAAAAAAAAAAAACAAACCCAAAACAAGCCCATGAACGTCCTGATCAGCAAATAAAGGCTGGAAAGAGCATGTCCTTGTCATTTGGCAAATATAGTATATTCCACTACGAAAAGTAGGAGCAATATGAGCTTTTCCTGAAAAGAATAAATTCCCTTTTAGAGATGATATCTGTTAGGACATGTTGGCCAAGTCCTTTTGCAAAAAGTCATGTAAATTGTCAGCTGAAAATTCTCCAGGACTTAATATTCTGCTAGAATGAATAATGGAAAAATAATCTGGTTTACTGTCACCTGATGAAGGGGAAATAGTCTCTGGACCATGTTCTAATGATTGATTAGGAAGCAAGGTCAAAAGGTGTAAAAGCACTGATGATACTATTTGGCCTGAGGAAAATTGCTGTAGGCCACTAATAAATGCTAAGCAGGAAAATTAAGAATAAGGAGCACTCTGCAAGAATGCTCTAAATTCATGCATTTTTAGTCTTGACCTTAGAGATTATAGAAGAGTCCTAATGAATGCAACAGGAAGTTAGAGTAGGCTCCAACTGGAGAACTGTCACGAATGATGGGCTACAGTTCACTTCAGAGTTAATAGACATGTGAAGTAGTTTTGCAGTATTTCTATTTAAATGGATCAGCAATAGGACTAAATTATTAATAGTGAGAATTTTTTCTCCTTGTACGAGTTTAATGAATTTAAGATTTCCTCACAGGTGGTCTATTAGTCTATTTTGAGATCCTTTCATGGCAACTGAACCTACAGGAGGAGGGAGGGTGAGGCTGTCTTTTATCCACAGTCTCAGAGGAAAGTGTTGGCAAAGCTGGGATTAAACCTTCTGAGTTTTCTTTGCTGTCTCATGTGCATCTCGCAAAACTCTTTACAACTGTCTCCAGGAGGTAAAGAATTCATAAAACTCATTTAGACCAGAGGAAAAAAATGCATTAATTGGTGTAGCTAAGAAAACTAAAACAGGGAGTTCTGGCAAGTGAAATAAAATTACTGAATGATAAATATGAAGTCTGCATTTTAAAATCCTGTGTAGTAAACCTGAGTTTCAAAAAAGAAATGTCTTTTTCATGTTGCACAGCTGTAGGGAAACATAATGATTTCTGGCCATGCAAACTACTGGAAGTGCTATGAAAATTCCAAATTTATCCACTAAAAACATGTAGCAGTACACCTCTGCAAATTATTGCTACAGTGACTCAGAAAAATAAAAATATAGCTGTAGTGATGGATAAACTGGTGCAGATATGTTCCCATGGATATGCTTTTGAATTGATAATGAGTTTATTGTGGCCATACATCGTTTGGTCCTTCTCCATTAATATTTGAAAGAAGTGAGTTTCACAGCTGTCATTGTTTATGGAAAGTACTATTTAGGTCAGTGTGAGGCATTATAATCTTGGAGGGAGGACAGTATTCCTGCATTTGACATCAGAAAGCAGGAAAGTTTAAACTAGACCAGCTCAACACTTTGTTCTTTTCTAGAGAGAATCAAGTGAACTGCTGAGTGTAATGTTACACAATGAAAGGTTTTTGATAGCACAATAAAAATCAGACACCTGTATTTCCTTTTAAATGATTGACTGGAATGCCAATGTTGTTCCTGGAAAAGCTTAAATATGTAAGTGTATTTGATGTAAGAACAGACATAAAATTGGTGTTTAAGTTGTCTGCTTTCTTGTGTAATTGCGTCATTGAGTTCTGAAGTTGTGTTGCCATAGCAAATTCCTATACATTCTTTGCTAACGTTATAAATATGTGTTTTTTATAGTTCCCATCATTCTAAAAAGATGTCTTGTTTTAAACTGGACATTTCTGGAGGGCTGAGCTTGAAGAAATTTGTACTAAAATATCTGGTGAAATATTGGTGCTTTTTCTTTTACGGACATGGCAGTACATTTTTCTGATTTGCAAACACTTTTGAAGAACACTGAGTTTTCATTTGTACATTTGTCAGTAAAACAATAATTCTTTAAAGTGTTGATTTCATTACACATGACTGTTCTGCACATGGAAGATACTGTAGGTGTGTGACTGTTGTGAGTGAACATATGGGAAGTATTAACTCTCTTGACCTATGAGCATCTTCTTATCAGACCTATATTTCAAAAGTGCAGGGTTTGCTCTAGTTCTCCTTAATACATCTTTAGTTTCTTGCTTTTTTCTTTTTTTCTTTGGTAACTCTTGATCTGATTTCCTAATCTGTTGTTGCAAGAAAAGCTAACACACAAATCCCATGGGTGTCTCTGTCCGCACATTTATGGCTTCTAAATTGCTGTTCCTTAACTGATAACTCTTTTCTTTTCTTCCAACCACCCAGGCAGAGGTAATGCCAGTGGAAATCGAGAGTCATTCTTCCGATGTCATTAGTTAATACATTGCCATGAAACCTGTTCAGTAGTTGCAAGCCCCTGGGTGCTCAAAGGTGTAAGATCCTGCAGAAGGATCAAGGCAGAGCTGGTGCTGCCACCTTTCAAACAAAAGGATTAGAAGTGACAGCCAGCTCTTCTCTTGACTGAGCTTAACAATCTCTATCAGGATGATTATAGTCGTGCTGCATTCAGTCATTTTGTGCTCTCTATGCTAACACCAGTGATGGGATAGAAGAGATGGTGTTTTATATGCACTGGGCTATGTAGCTGGGAATCTGCTAGTCACTTGTCTCCCATGCTGTTATTTCCAGTAATATTCTTCATGCTGAAGCTTGTTCTAAATATCTGAAGTACTGGGGGGAGAGGAAAAAAATTCTCCTTGTGGCACTCTCCACGTACTTCTTTTTTGAGTGACAGGTTGCTTAACTTCTCTCTGCTTCACTGTTTCCCCATATGGTATAAAAAAAGGATTATCTGTCTATCTTGGATTCTTCCACGGCTTGCATCACTAAAGTATCTGAGTGCCTCCTAGTCGTGGATGCATTTGATCTCCCAGCACCCCAGGATGTGGGAGATGTACTGTTAATCCCATTTTACAGAATTTTAAGGAAGATGTGTGGTAGAGCTGATTTTCCAGGTCAGCATTTGTTATGAGACATTTTTCTCTCTAACTCTATATAATACTCAGAAAAGGTGGAGGATCTTGAAAGTAACATTTGCCTTTTTCATTATCCTCCTGGATGAAGTTGTCAGTTGGGTAGTTTGCTAAATAACTACTGCCTCTCTCAGCCAATGTAGGCCTGGCTTACATTATAACCAGGCCAATCTTTCAGGAAATGTGCCCTGACACTGACGGCGCCACTGGTATTTCTCAGTAAACTGTAGGTATGCCTAATCAGATTAGGGCTGGGTGGCCAAAGCTCCTGTTTGCACAGAATCACAGAATGGGTCAGGCTGGGAGGGACCATAGTGTGTCACCTGCTCCAAGCTCCCTGCTCAAGCAGGGCCATCCTAGGGCACATGGAACAGGATTGTGTCCAAATGGTTCTGGAATATCTCCAGTCAGGGAGACTCCACAGCCTCCGGTACAATCACCAGCACAGCAAAGATGTTCCTCATTACATTCCCAGGAATGTCCTGTGCCTCAGTTTCTGGCTATTGCCTCTTGTCCCATTGCTGGGCACCAGCAAGGAGAGTTTGGCTCCATCTTGGCACCCCTCCTTTCGATATTTGTATACTTTGGTGAGGTCCTCTCTCTTCTCAGTCATCTGTTCTCAAAATGGAGCAGGCCCAGCTCCCCCAGGCTATCTTGGAAAAAAGAGATGCTGCAGTCCCAATTACCTCCAGTAATGGAGCCACTGCATTTCCTGGGCTTGAGTAGACCAAGACCACGGAATGAATGTAACCTTTCTATCTGGGATATGGTGCCCAGTGAAAGGATGGGAATATGACTGAGTTTTTGGGAATATTTAAAAGATACTCAGTCTTGTGTTCAACATGAATTTAATAATAGCATACAAAGTAAGTGTAAAATTTGTTATGCAATACTGACATATTCTGCTGCCCCAGAGGGTGTCACATGTCAGAGTTACAAACTTACAGGAAAGACTGCTGTCTTTGTGGCTGAAGCCGATGCCTTTCTTTCCCAAACAAATTGTCTTGGGGGATGTGTACATGGGAATGAGCTTGCCCTGATTGTTGTAGCAAGCTGTGAAGCAGCTGGGGGGAAGAAGCCCCAAGAAAAGCAAGGACTGTCCTGAGAAGTATTGGAGACACTCCCAGTTTTGTGTGGAAACAGGATCCAACTCGAGCTCAGCCTTGCAACCCTATTTATTTCCTTTAATCAGCCGATTACCAGGGTAAACACATTTGTTTCAGGGACACTGCAAGACAAGACAAAATTCCAGTGCTAGCTGTGATCAAATGGCTTCCAAAACTCTATGTACAAAACTGTCATTGGGAAGAAGAGATCCTAATTCAGTTTCACTGATGTCTTTTGTTTCCTTAAAGCATGAGAATAGCTCAGAACAATAGCCCTACATATTTTTTCCTCTTTTCTCCATTTCTCTCCTTTTCCAGCTGTCTCATCAGGCAACAGGTACTATGACTTACTCTTTTTGGTGTATGTATGGTTTTTGAAGATACCTGTAACTATCTTTCCACACAATTCAGATTTGCCCACAAAACTGAAATTGGACGAAGTATTTGTCTGCTTAGGGTATGCTCGTGTTTGCAGGGGCTATTTGCTTTGTGTTAGTGCAGAGCATTTTGGGAATGTGTTCATGTAAACATACTTCTGTTGTATTTCTTAAAGCCTGGGGGTGGTTAGGAATTGCCCAGTGTATAGCACCTAAGGCTTATGTCTGTATCTGTTGCACTGCCCAAAAAAAAAAATAATCAGGGATTGCTATTTCTGTCCTTGCTCAGAGTGACATGCACACACATCTGTGCCTCCTGCAGTGCCTGTGTGGGGTGATCCCAGGGCATGGAAGGATAAGTTTTATCAAGACCCCAGTTTACTCTGGAGGCTTTTCAGTATGTGTGCTGTGAGCTGGTGCTCAGCCATCATTTCCTCCCTCCTGCTAGAGCCAAGGACAAACTCCTATCTCTCAATATATTAAACCTGTCAATGTTTGACATGAGCAGCCAAAAGATTGATGAATGGAATGTGAAGCAGCTGGTTTTGAGGGTGTGTTATTTCATTATTGACAGGCCACCACTTTTTTAACAACAAAACCTGTTTCAAAGGTGTCTATTCAGTGGTTATTTAAGGTATTTTAAGAAAGAAAAACAAGTTCTGTCATGAACACCCATAGTGACTTGTCCTGCAAGTGACTAATGCTGTGCAAACCCATAGATTTCCATCATTAATTACTTCCAATGGAGGTACTAGAAGGAGATTTGATACATGTATTTCCAGTAGTTTTGTAAAAGTGTTTTTTCTGCAACAGTAGAGCTTTTGAAGGTCAGGTATCCAGTGTTTTGCTCTGAAGCATGACAGGACACTTGTCAGTGTTTACCTGGATTATAGGCAGTGCTCTGGGCATGGAAGGATCATTCTTAGATAACAAAGAGTTTCTCTGTTGGTCTGGATCCTACTCCTTACTCTACAGAAATGAATACCTGGCCACCTGGTAGGTGTCTGCAACTGATTCCCCTCTTCCTAACTCGCTCCCCCACTTGTGTTCTTTCCTCTGCCTACTTTTACAGAGAAGATAGCCCACTTCAGCTGAAACTCTGCAAAATCTCCTTTCCTTCATAAAAGACCTTCTTAAATCACAGCCTAGGGTTTTTTTGTTTTTTTTTTTTTTTGTACCTGGAATAGTCTTTTCAGCCATCTGCCTTTGTATAAGCCTTATATTTTCTAATGATTTTATGTTCTATTTTTATCTGAAACAGTGCAAAGGGCTGAGATTGTGGGACTACTGATGAACATACCAGAGGAGGCTGTTCTTGACTATCAAGTCTCTTTAAATATCTGCTCTTACGAGTGGCAATAATTAATAATTAGGAAGGGGAAAATCTATTTTCTAATTATTTATTTGGCAGGAAGCTTTTTCTAGGCAGATAAGTAAATACCAAAGGAACAGTGGGTTGAAAAATATTGTGCAAAGTTTATGTAAACAAATTATGTTAAGATAAACAAAAAAATTCAGAGTGTGGGCTCTTGGCTCTTGATTAATGTACTTTTCCGGTGTTTTGCTGGACAGGATCACTTGGTTACACCATGCTGAGTATAAAACCCTTCTAAGGCTTTGTGCATCTGTTTCTGGAACTCTCTCACCCAAGATATGTTTTTATTTAAAAATCCTGATGTGTATCACTGAGTGCAATGGGCAAGTAGGTCTTGGCGTAACCTTGAGGTCATTGGAAATATACCAGAGAAGACTTTGGTCCCAGCATCTCTTCTCTTGCAGATGGCCACCCAAGTGCAGTAGCTGTGTATTCATAAGCATGGATGTTTGTTTTCATCTGTTTTTTAGGGTAAGCTCAATGCCTGTTGAACTCACATATCTACTGTGACAGACGGGGCAAAAGCTCTGTATTTAAAAGTGGTGTAAGAAATGAAGAAGGATCACATCTTGGTTTATAACAAAGGGCAAACCAAATCCTGTTCACCTTAACATTTAAACAGAAGGGGAGTTGTTGGGTTTTTAAACCTCCAGGACTATTATTTGAAACTTACACATAGTTGTGACTCTTAGAAACATCAGACATGGAGTTCACATGGAAGGATTTCCATGTAGGTTTGTTTTAATCCACAGATTTTGTATTTTGTCTCTAGTTTCTAGAGTGCAACAAGAACCCACATTGTATCAAAAATAAGCAGGATTAAACCTCAGGAAAAGAGGAGACTCCAGTGACTAAATCAGGACTCCATAATTACATATGGCAAAAACATATGTTTAGTAGATTTTTGGTTTTGGAATGCAGAATCTGGTGGCAAGAATAACATAGTGGCTATTTATCAGTGCTAGCCCCAAAGTCTAACTCTGTTAGACTTACATCCCACATTAAAGTAACTTGTGGATTTGCATTTTCAGCGTGTTTTCAGTGTTTGTTTCAGTTCTCTAACAGTGCAGTGATTCAGCTATCCTGAAATAACACATGGATAACAGCTGTAGGAAATCATGCAAAAATTTTATTAAGCACTAGACTCTGAAATTGCCTTTTTCCACTACAAATGCACTGACATCTGGGTCATATCTTCTGGTTAATTCCAATGTGCCTGACAGTGTAACACACGAACAAACGAGGAAAACAACACAGAATGCACAAAAGAAGGAAAGAACAAATCAGTGTTCCTTGTGTTTCAGATACCGTACTCCAGAACAGCTTTCAGATTTTCCTAATAAATCATTCTGAAGTTCTGAATTCTACAGAGGATGGCTATGGAAAGTTACTTTGACAGAGTTGGCTACCTCTATAATGAAGTTGTGAGTTTTGTTATTTCCTACCAGTCAAAACTGCAGAAAGTTATGTCCAGAAGGTAGAAGCAGGTGTCCTCCACAGGTCTTGTTACTGAGCAGTGAAAATAAAAGGGATCAGAAACCATTCTCAAGTTTTTTGCAAGCTTTTACAGTGAGAGATGGTCATAATTTCAAACAGACTGTAACAGACAGCAACAGAAGTGCCAGCTGTGTAATGACTAACTTTCTGGATAGCCTTAAATTTATATCTATGCAATTCTTTCTTCTTTGTAAAATTGAGATCTGTATATCCACATCATACATAAGTTTTTGAATACTAGTCTGTCTTTTAATTCACAGAGGTTAACGTGAGAAAAATGTCTGTCCTTAGAAGAGAAAAAATACTGCAATGAAATATGCAGTCTTTCTTCAGCTGGTAGTTTAATATGTATAATGTTTCATTTGTTACAAAACATATTTATTACAGACTTCAAATTATCAATGACAGCTTGGCAGTATAAACCTGTTGCGAGAGATATTCCTTGTAATATTAGCATAAATTCTGCAGTTCCAAGTGAGATTAAAATGGGGCTAGATAAAAATAATACTTATAGAATGTAGGGCTGGGAAGAATTTATCTAGTACATCCACTTAATCTTAAGGCAGGCTGATTTATTTTCTATAGTTATTCCTACATCCTGTCCCCAGAAAGTTCCATTATTGGGATTCCTAAACATTACTAGACAATGCATGTGATGCTTACCCACAGGGTTTTGGGTTTTTTTTGACACCTGATCTATTTTCCTTCCTGGGTTTTAGGCTACTGTTCCCAAAAAAACCAAGGAAAAGTAGTTTTTTCATTATACAGTGCAGCAACTGTTAATTTGCCAGATGATTGTTATTGTGTCTCCTCTGCCTTGTCCAGCAGCTGGACTCTGATTTTTTTCAGTCTTTCCTCTTAGTTCATACTATCTAATAATTATCTTGTATTTTTTTTTCCTATTCTGCTCTGGATTTAACAAGTGAATAATGAAATGTAGCTTTCAGAAAAGGACACAAACCCTCCAAACTGAACAGTGGAAAGATTCTTTCATTTGGTGTTTGCACCACCTTCCTGTTCACTCATTGCAGTGAGATCTGTGCTTCGGTGCTCTGGTGGTATTGGTGACTTTGCTGGCACTATTAACTCCAGTCTGTGTTTTTCAAAGCTGTTGCCAGGCAGTCATTCCCCTGCTTAGCTGAAAGTATGTCCCTAGTATGACCTAAGCATCATATTAGATTACTTTTATTGCAAAATCTCTTCTTACTACATTGTTTTTAACTTTTTTTTTTTTTTTTAAGTTTTGCTGTTTATATGGCAAAGTCAACAAAGGAAGGAGGAAGGGAGGGAGTGAAAACTTGTATGAGCAAGATACTGTGAAGCAGCAAGTTCTTGCATGCTGCTCAGGGGCTGTTCAGGTCCACACACATCTCAGGACATTTGGGAAAAAGCACATCATTTACCAGAGAGATTACTTTCAGCAAAGGAGCAACAGGCTGCTTTGAATTTTTTATGGAGTGAGAACTTGCAAAGGGGGCAGCAAACCAGATGATGGGTAGTAATTTGTTCCTGTATTGCTACCTTGGTTTCATCCTGAACTATAAAAAAAAAATAATTAATGACATTTTAAATATGAAGGCCTTTATAAGCATACCTTATAATGTAGCGGAAAATTCTCCTAAATGAAACTAGAAATTGTAATGCCGAATTTAAAATTGTGAATTATTTTTATTCCTTCTATTTATTAGTGATACTTTTTGAGCCAACTGACTTCAGAGGACTCAAAAATCTTCTGGCAGTAAGGAAATAGAATCTTTCTATTTTTAATAATTCAGTTGAAATTTTTAGTCATTCAGTTAAAATTACTTGGAGAGGAATACATAGTCCTGTTCTAGAAAGTCATATTTGAGCAAAATCTCATTTTAAGGGTACTTTTTTTTTCCTTCTGTGCAGAAGGAATTCATAACCATTTTTAAAAAGGGTAAGAGGGGAGAGGGAGAAGAGACATTCACTTGACTCCCCCAAAACTCCATACTGTAAAATTTCATAGATGGCTACAGATAGCTCTTCCCACACTTAACATTTACATGTTCTCTGTATGCACAAGGTCTGTTTCAAGTGAGGAAAGGGAGATTTTGAGCACTTGATGTGATCTCTAAAGAGCCTTCATATCTCTGCTCAGTGTCCCACTTTGGAGATTTTTCAGAGAGAGATGATGAGAAACATCTCCCGGTACTTGCAATGCCACCAGATTCAGCTGCCTGTGAGCTTCTGCTTCTCACAACAGTTAACCCAGAAGTGCTCATGAAACTCATTGGTTCTACTCATGCTTATTGTTTCATGGTGCAAGTGCACATACAGACGTTCTGGATATGCCATTATTTTCTATCCATGTCTGGGTTTAATAGGATTTCTGAATAGTTCAAGGGCTCATTTTTTCCGACATGCTGAGAGAAACATGAACTCGTTCACACGGTGGCTCTGGATTGCTTTACCTGAGCTGTTGCATTGGCTCATCTTCTATTGATGTGCAGAATAAAGCAGTGGACAGTATCTAAGGAGAGAATAAGAATATCTTTTAATCGAGTAAAAAGTCAATAAAACACATTTTTAAAATGAGCCTGAAGGCACGAGCTATTTTTCATAAGCTCGGCTCCTTCTTTTTCAGTCCTCTTTTCTCTCCAGTCAGGTTTTGTTATTAAGCACTGTGGCTTTTTAATCAAAGCCCACAGTTACCCGGAGTACATTTTTATGCTGGCTCTGTCCCAAGTGCAGGCTGCCGAGGCTGCACATCGACAGAGAGCCCAGAGAAGCGTTCCTCAACTTGGACCTTTTGTCCCAGCTTACTTCCTGTTGACCGGCGAGTGGCCCTTTGCCTGGCTTCTTGTCAGGTTGTTCACACAGAAAAGAGTTCAGTGTTTGCAAGGGCAGGGAAATCTTGAAGCAGATTAAAACTAGTATGAAATGCTCTTGGAGCAGGAATACCAGCTTTTCCCTTTGTGGGTTTGCTAAAGGACAAAGGTCACAAGGACAAGATAGAGCAGTTTAGTATGCTGGGGTGTAATTATACTCCTGCTAGGGGATAACAGTGCGAGATATTTACTGGCTGACTGTTCTTCTTAATGGCAGTGTTGAATCTCTGACCATGTGTAAAGCCTCGTGAAAATGTGCTATTACTTGTCAGAATACAATTTTAATACAGATGCTACGGCTCTGTTACAATATGGCCAGCCTAAGCAGGGCCTTCGGTAGCTGGAGGGAAGAACTGTGTTTTGACATGTCCCTTAGTGCAAAGCCTGTAGTATAGTGTGTTTGCCATATTATCTGCAACATCTCTCTGTCTGCCTCTTTCCCTCTGCTACATCTATCAATATATGCTTATATGCACATATGAATATGTATAATACTGTTAGTGTTTCTCACAGGAATAAATATTTAGCTGTAGCTGCAGCAGTGCAGTGCCAAATAGTCTGAAAAAGTCACTGGGGTCCCAAAGCTCTCCTCTCCTCTCCTCTCCTCTCCTCTCCTCTCCTCTCCTCTCCTCTCC
>NW_026623593.1:381775-397137 GCF_030028575.1 Malurus melanocephalus
CCTCTCCTCTCCTCTCCTCTCCTCCCCCTCCCCCTCCCCCTCTCCCTCTCCTCCTCTTCCATCTGTGTGAGCTGGACTACAGAAAGTCACTGCTACTCCCTGCAACCATTATATGCTTTATCTTTTTATCTTTTTTTTTTTTTTTTTAAGTGCTTATGGCAGAGAGGAAAAGTGTTGTAGTGAAAACCTCTCTGCTCAGGTAATCCCATGCGTATCCCATCCTCCAGACACACCAGTATTTGACTGCTTTCCTGAGCTGCTTGGGGTTGATAGGAATAGGAGATTCCATAACTACCTGGCCTGGAGGATGATTCAAGAGAGTAAGATGAAGACTTACAGAATTAAATAGAGAAAAGAAAGTTAAGGCTGAAAATCCAGACTCCGCTTTTGGAGAGCAGGCTGCCAAGGGCAGTGGCTGGACTTTACTGTGGGTCACCTCCCTGACCACGACAGGGCATGGGACACAAATGCCTGTTTATACAGGCAGGGGTGGGAAGAATTAAGCCTGCATTTTGTATGCCAAGAGCTCAGTGTGCTGAATAAAGATCAGTCTAGGTCCAAAAAAAGTTGAAGAGCTTGTTGTGTGTCTGTGTGTGAGAGATTTTGAAGATTGAAAGCTTAGCTTTTTTGAGGATACATCCAGGTTAAATTTGGTAGGAAGGAGCATGCTCATATGAGGTTTTAATAGGAAGCTGGCTCAGAGCAATACAGAAGTAGGTTATGAGTCCTAGTGTGTGCCTCTCTCTCATTCCTCATTTTTGTGTCTGCATTCCTGAGGGACTCCTTCACATCACGAAGCCCATTTGACTTATGACCTAAGACAGATTTCTTTTCCCAGCTCAACAGAGGTGAAAGGCTAGGGCAGTGTCCCACAACCAACCTAACTTCCACATTTTTTTCCATTCTGAAGCATTTCAGTAGTTGCAGAAAATTTTTGACTGTCAACACACTGCTTCCAATGGCTGGAAGGGGAAACTGTGAGGTTAATTAAACATTTCCAAAAAATTGCAAAGAAAAATCATAAATAGTTCCTAATATTAAACAAAAAAAAAATTAAGGGGAAAAAAATGTGGTTATATTTCTGATTGGTGAATGCCATTAATTGTTCCTATAATGTATCAATATAATTCAATTTATTGCTGGCATTTTTCCACTCTATATATTCCTGGTACTGTTGTATTTTTAATAGCATAGCTTTCAAATTATCATAAAGAAAGACATGTAATGATTTATACTTACGAGAACAAACACTATTAAATATGGAAAATTGAAATTTCTTATTTTTTTCATTTTTTTAACTGTGTGCTTCTTCCAAAAAACTCTTCCACTTTGTGAAATGTTTTTGTGTTAATAAATAGCTGAGTTTACTGTATGTGGAAAATTATCCGTCTCCCAGATGTTAGAACTCAAGAACCATCTTTTTTTTTGGAGCCAGACCACCTATCCATGCATTTACATTTCTGATTTTTATGTCATCTTTATGGTTTTGGCGTGGGGAGCCAGACATATTAGCCACCTTTAATCCATTTTTTTCCGTCAGCATCCAAGGTTTTAGGTGCCTGAGAATCCCTTTGAAACCTACATCTTGGTCTGTAAAGTTACACAGTTTATGTATCATATATAGTAAAAAAGACCAAATTGCCCTGGAAATACACAGAGGTTGAAGAAAGAGGGGATTGGATTGTGAAATTGAAGAAAAAAAAAAACAAACCAAAATATGCGTTCACTGGAAGCTGTTTTTGTCTTTGGGCAAGACCAGTGGACACAATTGGTGGCTGAAAACTGAGAATGTGGGGGATTGCTCAGAGTTTGAATATTGGAGAGCTTCTTTGACATCTGTCCTTTTTTGAAGGACTACAAAGGAAACAGAAAAGTATCAGAGGTGAATACAGCCTTTAGCTGGGCCCTGGTGTCACCGTATTGAAGGGTTGGTGTGAAATGGGTGAGTGTAGCACACTCACGCTGCTGGCACGAGGGGCACCGGGAGCACAAAGCCATCGGCTCCCAAGCTTAACACTCGGCTCCCAAAGGATAAACACTCAATTTGCACACACAAAGAGAATGTTTCCTTGACAAGGTGAGCTGAATTACACCCAGGGAAAATTCCACATGCCCTTAGAAAAGAAATAAAAATCAATATACTGTTTCAAAATACATTTTTATTCCCTGCTTTCAGTGGCTTCTGTAAGCTACGTGTCTGCTGCCTGGCTTCCAAGTCCAAGCAGCAATGATATATTAAATAGCTGTGTTCTTTAAAAAGCAATCTGTTTTCTTTTTGACTTGAGTGAAATATTGAAGAATCCATTGGCAAGTGTGTTAAATTAGTTGGGTTTTTTTTATTGAATGTCATTGGTGAAAGAAGAAATATGCGATACAGATGTGTACTTGAGTGCTCAGGGGGACAACTTTAGGTGATAGGATGTTGATCACATTCCTTGGCCTTTTGGGCCAGTTCAAAACATCTGTGCAGCTCAGCTGAGTTGTGTTTTTTGCTGGTTGGATAGCAAAGCCCATGTGTCAATACAGAGTTTGAACTAACCAAAGGACTGTTTTCTTGGCTATCATGAAAAAAACCAAGCACGTGGACCATTCCCAAGCACAAATGTTCTTGTCTCTAAATATTTCTGTTACAAATAGGTGTAGTTACAAATTGCCATCACAAAAAAAAAGACCCTCAGACTCAAGCCCCCAAACCTTTGCAACATTTTTTGAATCCAAATAGTCCCTTTTTTTTTTGCCGGTTATTTTATCTTTGGAAGTTGAGTATAAGCAAGCAGTGTCAGCTGGAACAACACTTCTGAGAATTTTTTAAAGTTAGAAATAAGCTTTTGCCCAGTACTTTCCTGTGTCCTTTTGGAGTGCTGTTTCAGTTGGTTTTTTTCCCTTTGAGATCCAACTTTTCTGTCAGCTGCAGGCAGCAGTGAATTAATACTCTTGGATGAAACAGGGGTTTCCCATCTGTTAAGCCTTTTTGAGGATTTCTTCACCTACTCTGGATTGGGGTGAACCCAAGTTTTTAAAAAAGGAGGCAGGGCAGAAGAGAGTGGGGGAAGAAACAGAAGCTTTTTCAAATCTGAAGAAAAGCTTATATGTGCAAGCGTATGTTTTTCAACCATCTGTTTGCTCTTGTAAGAGGCATTTGGTCTGTACCTGTGTTTCTCCTGTCCTTAGCTTGGCACAGTTAATAGCAACCATAAAAAGCAACCCCCATCCAGAAGCTGGCTGAGAGGGGAGAAGCTCAGGCTGGAGCTCTGGGTCTGAATCAGCACCCAGCCTGACCCCTTCCACCCGCTCTGGGGGTGTCCTGACCCTCAGGCTGCTCTGCCTCCCTTAGCTCTGTCACAAGTTTTAGTAGAAATTACGATGTGGAGGTGAAAGGTCTGTGGAAACCACGATATTGTTTTGTGCTAATTTAAATGGATTGGGGTATTTTTCAGAGGAGAAATATTTGTTTGGCAACTTCCCAGCCCATTCTGCTGTTGAGCCTGCAGTATTTGTATCTGCCTTAGAAACAGTTTGGAGAAAAAAAATATTAATGCCTTGGAGAGTCAAAGTGTTGGGTTATGTACCCCAGGAGAGGGAAGATGTCCATGTCCAGGACTGCTCACAGGCTGTGCTTTGTCAGAGGAAAGCCCAAAGCAGTTCAGCATCATTTGTACTGGCAATAAGACTGTAAGACTACAAATAGTTAGAGCAGTAAGGAGTTCAATAGTCTGGCCCAGAAGCCTAGAAGTTAAATGTAATCATAAGAGGTAAGCATCCAATTTTGAGACATGAATTAACCAACAGCACGCAGATGAAACTGTGGGGCATTACAAGATATTCGATGGGGGAGGTAGAAGTCAAAACCTTGCAGGCAGGAGGAGCATGTAGGAAGAGGTCATAGTAAGATGTGGGAAAGCCTTTGATTTAGAACTTAAATAGCTACAGTGAGTAGTATAAACACTGTAAGACATAAGGTTTATGACTGATAAGAGGATTAAAACATTTCTCTGACATTAGACGTTATGCACCTCCCATCCTCCTCCCTCAGATAAAAGTCCCTCTTTAAGCCGAGACATTTTGGTGATTACCAGATGAACATTAAGAGAAACATGCTGCCAAAAGTTAATTCTAAATTAAGATGTTTGTATATTAAGTGATTATCTCTTTAGGCGTATGCCCCCAAATGAATATCTATAGAGAATCTTTTATAAATAATTCTTTCAGAAAATTGTAATGATAAAATGACTTTTAAGAAAGAGAGGACAAGGACTCATTCCCTGTTGTGATGCCTTATTTAATCTGAAGCATATAAACAAATGGTGTTATAATTAATTCTCTAGCATACCAACATACAACATACAGATTCTACCTTCAACATACAGATTTGACCAAAATTTTCTTTTTATTTTTGCTGCATCTGTATAAAAAGCCTGCTAATTCTTCCTGCTTATCTAGAAAAGTCATCGCAGTATCATAGTTTAAGCTGTATATAAATGGATCATTAACTGGGCTTTCCAGAGACTGGATTTAAAAATTTTTGTTCCAAGTTGTCTTTCACATCCTTCTGTGCAAAGCAGAATGCCATGTTGTGATTGATCTGTCTTTATAAAACACTGCATATTATACAATACCTCTGCTTTCTTTGGCTCTCAGTCATTAGGCTTTCTGAGAATACCTTGGATGAAATGTTGAAGTGCAGAATTCACACAGCCTATTGAGTGCTACAGATTTTCCTGGGGTGAAGGTGTGGTAGGGCAGCAGTTCTTATGCATTCCAGCAGTTCTCTCAAAACTTTCCCTGTACTTTTGCAGTACCTCATGCCAATGCCATCAGAGACACCTCCCTTCTGATGAAAAAGCACTATCTAAGGTCTCCTCAGTGAATTCTAGCCTGACATACCATGGCCACAAGATTCAGATCTACCATTGCTCCATTTAATGTTCTATAAATAAGTAGGAACATAATGATGTCTTTAAGTTTGAGACAAAGCTGCTTTTTCTAACAGTATCTTAGATGTGCATTTTTAAAACCTGGTTTTCTATAAATCAAGACACAAACACTCAGAATCCAATTTTAGCTGCATCACTCTAAATTAAAATAATCTCTCATATCCTCAGTGTTCTCCAGGTATATATTAAGACCAGAATCCGGTCAGTAGGTTTCAATTTGAAATCTTTAGCCTGGTGACAATTTAATTGCAAATGGATAAGCTCTGATTACCCATCAAGCTTCAAGCAGAGATCCACAATTTTCATCACTTTTGCTAAGATATCTGCTGACACTCCATATCGTTGTCTAGACTCTTTGAACAGTTATAATACAAATAACATGTTAATTAATATTGTTAAAAAAAGAAGGTGACAAATCTGCCGACTCAAATGAAAATAATTTAAAGGGCATAGAAGGACAAAACTGTCATCAAACCTAAATGCATAAGTAACCACAACAGTTGTGTTTCAATAACCATAGTGATGAAATTGCAAAGCTAAACGTGGCAGGTTAATGCAGTCTACTTAAATGGTAAAATAACACCATATTTTGCATGTACAGTTGATGCTAATGCATGAATTTTGGCAATTTCCAGAATGCTTTTTATGATCAGAAAATGTGTTTTGCCTGTCTTACTAGTTGCACAAGATGACTTTAAAGTGCTTCTAGTCTGGTGCAATAACATTAGTCCTTTGTGCAGCACAATGTCCTACAGCGAGCGTAATGACAGTGTAGTTATCATAGCTGTTAACAAATGGGCCTTAATGGTTGCTTCAGTCTTTATGACTCAGGCGAGACCCTTTAAAAATTGTACTGTAAACTCATTAGCTGTAATTTGAATTTGGAAGTTCTAGAAATAGATGCTAGCGGGTAGACTTTGTTGATGGTCACAGAGCAAAACAATTAATCTCTAGTTTATATACCCTGGTGGTTGGTTTTTGTTTGTTGGTACCTTACTTGTTCGTATTTCTTTCTCTGAGGACCAGTTATGGTGTTGTGCATTTGTTTTGTTGTTTTGTTTATTTGACTTATTTTTAAATGAGGCTGTTAAAAACCTACCCTTTTTTGTGTCAATTTAGGTTTGGGGAGCTTAAAACCAATTTTCAGTTCTGCTCCCTACCATCCCTCAGCTGTCCTGATAAGTAGCGCTTTTTCGCAGATGTGAGGCAAACTGGTATAAACAGCTGTCCTCCTAGTGAAAAATCGAAGCATTAGATCAGTGTTGATGTCATTTTTATTTATTTTTTTCTCTTGAAAGCTAGTAAATAGTGGATGAAGTTCATGTGAACAAGGATGTTGAGAACAGTATGTCTTAACTGCCTGACTCTCAACATGAGGCAATGTGTAATTCACATAAACCTACTGCAGAAGTTTCTAGATCACATACGATATGAAGTGCTGGCCTTGTGACACAGAGACCCTGGTTGAAGTCTGGCTTGCAGTTCCACACAGACTCCCTTTTCTTCCAGGACAGAATTCTTTCCAAAATCACAACTCAGTAGTTAGATGATGTTTGGCTCATTAGCTCTTCAGTCTTAGGATAGAAAAATAGTCCCTTTCCAGCATTTTCTGTTCTTCTGAATGGAAAGGCTCAGCAGAGTCACCCAGCTTCGGGAGCAACCAAAAGCATCCCTTGGCCAAGACCATGAAAATATTCTTTGTGTAGTATGCAGGGGATCACTGGGATGAGCCGGGTACAGGCACACGAGCCAAGGGCTGGGTGTGAGCTGCTAACTAGGCAAAACAAAATCAAATTCAAATTGGAACACTGCATGGGTGAAAGCCAACAATGTCTCTTGCTCCAGCAGTGATTTGTGACACTTTGTCAAATATGAAACATCTGGGAAGAGAGATCGATAAAGTCCCTCTGAGAAAGCACACACAACAGGATGGCAGAGAAAGGCAGTACATATGAAAATTGCCAAAATCTTGTGAGTTCTTTTTAGCTCTAAAAAAACAAACAAATAAATAAATGTTGCTTCCCCTCTCTTTAGCCAAGCATCAGGTAATGCTCCTGATGGATAAGTTCATTATTTTATTTTTCCCAGATAATGAGTCTCATTTGGTTTAATTCTATGGCAAAGCAACCTGCCAAATTAGAGCCCCAGCTCCTGCCTGTTCTGTTGTGTCATTACTTCTGCACACCCATTGTTTTACCACGTAGTACATTTTATTTGGTGTAGTGAGCCTTTCTGTTATGATACTTGCTGATATGGAACATATGATATTGTGACTAGTCCACGTTTTCTGTCATATTTCGCTAGCATAACCTTGCAAGTGGTATGAAAGGCTTTTACACCTGTCAGAAAGGCTTACTTAACTCATATGTTAGAGCTGCTGCAAAACCGTCTTGCAGAAATGAGCTGCAAATTCAAAGCAGCATATTGAATTCTGTAATTTATTTGTTCACAGCACAGGTCAATTAATTTATTTCACAGCAATGTAATATTTAATGTTTGAAAAAAAATATAGATAAAGCATGAGCGAGAAGCTGTTCTCTGTTCAGCTGAGCAAAACAGCAAATGTTTCTCCTGTTTGCAGCAAATACAATGCATGTCATATGCATAATACTATCCAGTGAATAATAGGCATGCTTGCTGAAATGGTTTGGACTGTATTGTTTTTCCTGTCAACAGAAGATTCCCTAACATTCCTTATTAAAAGGCACAGTACAATTAAACAAACAAATAACTCTTTCCCAGACAGGAAAAATAAATAACCTTTCTGGGCCTCCCAAGCTGAAATTGTCATGCATATTTTATCCATAGTTCATTGAGACATGAAATATATCTCCTGTTTTGCTTTCTATGAGGCTTTGCAATGTGGGGCCCAAGCTTAATGCAAGCCTTTCTTCTGCAATATAATGCAAATAATCAATGATTATCACAGTGTCCTATTTTTTTGTCATCTTTCGAAATTGCACTTGAAGAGGTAGCATTATGTGCTTAGTCAGGTTTGTTTATTCCTGTTCCTCGAGCCTCATCTTTTGCCAAACCCAAACACTAAAAAAGAAAACCACCAACAAATCACAAATTATTAGTAAAATAAACTCTTGAGTTTGACTTTTAGATGAGTCACCAATACCCAGAAATCTCAGATGAAGGAAATACCAGCAGTAGAAACCCGGGGTTTGTTTTTATAGCAGGAAAAACCCAGAAATGCTTGTAGGTGCAGTGATATATCCTGTGGAGTACAGACAATAATAGAGTAAGGGCAATAAATGTATCTAGATGATGTATTTTAACTGGAATACATCCTGTGGTCTCAAATACTAACTCACTCTTGGACACACCCCTGGCCTTGTCTCAGTTAATTTTCTCAATCAGGGCCCACAGTTTATCCCTTTCTGAAGAAAAGAAATGCCAAAGGAGAAATACCCTTATAACGTTCCCCAGCTGCCTGGTGGATGATGGTAAGGTTTTGTTTTTAGCAAATCAACTAGGTATTTTCATCCTGTTTTTAAGATAAATTACAGGGACAATTATATAAAATCCATCTTTCAGGGGTATTGTTCTATACCTATTTGTTAAGGTGAGAGTAAATGTGTTGCAGTCTTACGTGTTGGATTTGACAGTCCGATTTTGGGTTTGTTTGAATGAATAAGTGCTTAACAGCTTGTTGGTAGGTCTTTGTGAATATCCTTCTCAACATTTGTGCTTGTATCAATATATATGGGTTCTATCATGTTTTCTGCTTTACAAATTCATTTGTGATTTGTGGTTTTTGTTAACTTATCATTTGCAGCATCTTGTTTGTGTTATCATTACTGTGTATGAAGTTTTGAGGCATGTACGTGACAGCTGAACTGTGACTTTGCTATTTTGGCATTGAATGCCAAACCTTGGTCTCATGCTAAAAGGGTACACTGATTTTAGACACTATCCATTTATCCATCCTTCATGTCAAAATCTGTGGCAGTGTCCTGCAGAAGACAAACAACATATTTTGCTCCCATGCCCTTATTGCTTCACTTGGAGAGCGCATGCTGTGCTTGTCATTATTTTAATGGAATCCATGGCTTATACAAATGCAGAGATTCTACAAGTGAGTAAAGTTACCAACAGCCTGGATGTTAGTAGTGGTGACTCTGATGTGTATGTCACTCATGGCAGAGCCCTGGGAACCTACTTGGTTTTAGTGCTGTGGCCAGCGAGATGTTGATATGGGCTGGAAGGTGGCTGCTGCTGGGATAAGGCAAAGTGTAAGGGGACTATGCTCACATTGTCTTTCATGACCTTAAAAACAAATAGTTTATGCTGTCCTCCTCTGGTGACAAGAACAACCCAGCCATGGCCCCCTGTGTCTGTGACAACAAAGGTCTGTTTTGCTTCTGATCAACCTTCAGACGCCTCTGTTAGTGTTTAAGTGAGCAGTGATGGAGGCTGTCAGATGCCATCAAAAACTGATTAAGTTAATGAGCTTGTTTTGCCACTTGATGTGCTTCTCAGTGACTGTTCTGAAGGTGAAAATGTGGTAGGCACACGAGCTTCTGGACTCTGAAATCCAGTCTGCACTCCTCTTAGATATGCTAATGTGGGTCATCTATTTTCCCTGTCACCAGTAATCAGACTCATTTAGATCACCTTTGATGTACACACTGTGTCTTCCTGCCTTTTTCTTTGAGGACATATTTTGAGAAATTAACATTTGGTTTCACTTGTTTTCTTTCTGATGCTGGTATCCCCACTTTTGCAGGCTTTCAGATGAGCCTCCCTGGAGCTATTTGCAGCTGTGGCTGCTGCATTGCCTTTCAGTCATCATATAGACAAAATGGTGGAGTGTCAGTTCCTGAGATCTGATCTAAGAACACTGAAGTCCGCTTTCTTGTCAGCCTCGGTTTCTCTAGTGCTAGCAGCTCTTCTGTTGCATCCTCCAGCTGTCTGCTAGCTATTGCTTTTCCTGAAAGAGTGAGACCATCAAGTTTTTTCAAGCTAGATTTATAGTTTTACCTATCAGGAGTTACACTGCTCTGATGTTAGTTCTTCAGAGATCCTGGGGAGGTGGTCTAATAACATGGATACATTTCAGGTCATATGGTGGCACTGATGTGGGRAAATAGGGCTCTGGTGATCATCTTGGTTTTCTGCTGAGCTGGCAGTGGTTATCAGTGTCTGACTTGCCTGTAGTTTTCTCTGCTCAGTTGCCAATATTCCCATTATGCTGAAGTTTCCCATTTTCCCATTGTCTTTTGTGGGAATTTGCCAATCAAAAACATGTAGATTTAATCTTTGATCTCACCATCACAGTCATCTTCTAGCTAGTAGCATTCTGTAATTGTTATTTTCACATATTTTGAAACCTACCTTGGAGCAATCAGTTGCTAATAAGTTCCTTAAAGATGAGAAATCTTCTTTTAGAAGTCCTAATTAATGATGCTTCCTGTGTGTGGTAACCATCTTCAACTCAATTGTGTTTTTATTTTCATTTTTCAGTGGCTGTCTGCTTCTCATTATTAACTATTGCTTATTCCAGGAAGACTAATTACTCCAGGATGAGATTCTGTTTGTTGCCTCCTCTCATAACCTTTTTTTTTTTTTTGGTCTATTTTTCTGATGCAGCCAAGGTCTATATGTTCCAAACTTCTATTTCAAAAGTTGTACATCCTCACAGATTTTACTTGTTACTTCTCAGCTTTCAACAATAGTTCATGCTTGTCACTATAGAGTCTGTTACTTTGGTATGTTCTGGGCTCTGCATCCATCTTTCTGTGTCCCTGACCATGTAACTTTTCTTAGACAGACAGAAAGGCCCTTTTAAATCGGAATCTATCCCTTAGACCTGCTCTCATGAATAGGAGTGAAGACCTAGTAGAGTCTTAAAATCTTTCTGCAACACCAAGACCCAGTCCCAAGGAAAAGATCTATTTAAATGATATTTTAAATAGAAACAATAATTTCTATTTAAATCCCATTTTAAATGAAATGTGTGTGATATGTGTTAATATATATATATATATATATATATATATATATATATATATATATATACTTAGTTGAAACAAACTCTGTGCAGCTGCAAGGTTTAGAAATGAATTTTGTTAAGAAAAAAAATTGGCCATGAGTTCTCTAATATGTGTGTATTTTTGTGGGGAAAAAACCTTTTTATTTGCTTGCGTTGAGGAGGTTTTTTATTGTGAGTCTGATTAACTAGAGCACCTAAATGCTTGTTTTACACTAAGCATGTGATTAAGGACTTCTGCTTTTGGGAATCCTGGATCCCTGAAAAGAAGCTGATCAGACAGTATTTTGAGCCACAAGGAGCTTTCTGTGAAATAAGCTGACAACAGCTCCTTAACCAGTTGAAGACTGGAAGCACAAGTCTGCATAATCAGCAATGGTCCTGCTGCCAATAAGTGAGACTGGATATTCAATCTGCCAGCTGGCATCTTCCCTTTCCCTTGGAATTCTGATTATTTTTACGACAATAACAATAAAATTTTGTGTTACTGCAATGCTTTGCTTCTGAAAACCTCACATTGCTTTACAAATGCATAACTGGTTAATTGGATTAGTTAATCTAGTTGCCGAAAGGTGAGTATAAATATCTTGCTCCCATTTTACCGAAGAAGAAATTGAGGCAGCAAGAATTTAAGTTACAAGAAAGCCTGCAGACTGTTTAGCATTGGTGTGGTAAAGAGAACAAAAAGGATAAGCTCAATTGATAAACAGAAAGGGAGCTAAAATAAAGTAACATTCCCTCTTTGGTGATCTAGTACAATAAGTGAGAACTGTGTCTTTCATTTCACCCTTTTAGTTGTAGCTCTGTTGACTGGATGAACCCACCCTTCCTTTCTGAGAGGAAGGAGCAAAACCAAAACTGAGACAGAGCCATAGAATCATTTAGTTTGGAAAAGATCTTTAAGATCATTGAATCCAACCATTAACCCAGCATTTCAAGTCCATCTCTAAACCACGTCCCCAAGTGCCACATCTACGCATCTTCTAAATACCTCCAGGGTTGGTGACTCAGTTGTTTCCCTGGGCAGCCTGTTCCAATGCCTTGCAACACTTTCAGTGAAGAAAATTTTACTAATATCCAATCTAAACCTCTTCTGGCACAACTTGAGGACATTTCCTCTTGTCCTCTCTCTTGTTATTTGGGTGGAGACACCAACATTCACCTCTCAGCTAGTTGTAGAGAGTGGTAAGGTCTTCCCTGAGCCTGCCCCTTTTCTCCAGGCTAAACAACGTCAATTTCCTCAGCTTCTCCTCATAAGAATCATGCTTAAAAATGGTTTTAGCATTATTATATTTGTTAGGGAGATGGATGTAGCTGGTGAAGCTGTGATATGAGTGGGGCCAAAAAAATTAAAAACAGGCTGTGGAAGAAGTGAAGATATATGTGAGGCACTTGCTGCGCTAACCTGGGTCTGCACTGACCATTTTCCCTGGGTTCTGCAGCTCTGTTGCTTCCAGCAAGCAGGATGGCTCATTCAGAGCTCTTTCAGGGATTTCTTTCTGCACATTTCCCCCCTGGACATTTAACACATCAGGTTCAGTAGCACTGAGGGTAGCAGTGACCTCCAGCAGCAAAACAGCGAACCTGGTGCCGGTTTCTCTGTGACCGTAACGCAGTCAGCTGTTATTGATCCCCTGCTAGGAAACAGGCTTTGCACACCTGAAGTTACTGTCATCGTCCTTTTCTCAATTTATTGCCCTTGCCTGGCACAGAGAGATTTGGAAATTTATGTGTGCTGCGTGTGAAGCAGGTTATTGTATTTTAGATTAAAAGCAGTGGAACTGTCCTTGAAAGGTACAGCCTGGGGAAGTAACAATGAAAATGGGCTTAAATTGTTTTAGTTAAGAAGAGATTAAGAAAAATGCTTTGATCTCCCACAGTAATGACAAACTTCAGCAGATGTACCTGAAGCCTGTAATGCTTTTTTTCCACTTTCCGTTAAGCAAAAGACCACCACAATCTTGACGGGTTTTTTTTCATTTTTATTTCAAAGAGAATCTCATTGAGGGTGAATGAAATGCTCATTAAATTGAGCCAGCTTGGTGGATAGTTGTTTCCACTAGCTAGCTAATCTTTTGGGCATCAGCCATTATCAGAGGATGATTATTATTGTAGTCTGTGCCTGTGTGGTGAGCTGTTTGTTCCTTGAGAGGAACTGTATCAATCCACATGTGGATTTGAGCGGTACTCCATATGTATGATGTGAATTTAAGGGAGCACTTCAAGATTTATTAGGGTGCTGCAAACTTGGTGGGGGTATGCTGTCAATATAGTAAATCACACCAAACCTGAGCTCTTATTTTTATTTAGAAGTTATGCATAAATATACTACTATGAAAGCTTGTATGCTCTGCCTAATTTGTAAGGAAAAAGAATTCAAAAAGTAAGGATTCATTGGTTTTAATTTATTCAGCTCCTTAAAAATATACATAGTAGCATATTGCTTTAAAGTTATATAAGAGAGCAGAACAATTCAAGGCAAAAAAAAAAAAAAAAAAAAAAAAAAAAAAAAAAAAAAAAAAAAGTAAAAAAATCATGCTTTCCAGCTAAAACTTGCTTTTCATTGTATCAGCTCGCTGTGGTTTGCCTGCATGACCCAGCTGCAATGAATGGAATCAAGCAAGAGCCTTTTGCCGGAGTCTTTCCTATGTGCTAACAGGAAGAAGTAGTGGTGACAGTCATACCCTTCATCATCACTGGGAGAGAACAGAGAGGGGAGGGAAAGAGAGACCAAGAGCAAATGAGAACAATATTTGGCCCAAATTACTTTTCCTGACCAAACACTTGGTATTTTTGTTCCAAAGGCCTCTGGCTCACAATGAAAATGAGCTAATCCCTATTAGGAAGTCTTTCTGGATTTTGACTGGGAAGTGTTTGGTGTTGAATGAAAAAGCTTTGAGAGAAGCTTTTGTCCATGTTGTGTTCTCATTAGCAGTGCTCTCATTAGTGGAGCCTTGTGATAAAAATGGATGCATTGCCCTAGTTTTTATTTATTAGAACTAAAATCCAATGTGCAAATATCCCTGATTTTTATTTTTTTTTTAAATTTCCTTATCCACCTATGCTGTGCCTTGCATGAGTGCCTCGCTACCCTGTCCCTGCCTCTGTGTACAATCCCAGCGTGAGAGTCTCACCCTCCTTTCCCCTCCTTTCTTCTCCCTTTGGCACACGCCATGAGCTGGCAAGACCTTGCCCCGCACTGTGAGCTTGATAAAGGCTGAATAGTGACACTTACGGAGCGAAATGCTTGCCCTGCCCAGTTTTAGAAACAAATGCAAAACTCTCAGTTTAAAAACAGTTTCTCTAGAATCTGTACGAACCCTGCAGAGAGAAGCTCCTTCAGAGGTGGTTCAGAAAATTAATTTTATCTTTGGGGCTCAGAAATGCCCTATGAAGAATATGCTCTCCATTTCCTCTGATACATGAGGAATGTGGGGCTCCTGTCCTCCTAAATTACCTGAAACTGGGCAAAACTGAGATTCAGAAGCTGAGCCGTCTTCAATTGTCCTTTGCTGAATAAGTTTTCTCCTGTAGAAACCATACTTTGAGAAGCAATATAATAATCTTCTAATGCATGTTCCTTCAATATAAAARTAATTATTTTAAGTGTGTTCAAAAACTTTCCAAGGTCCCAAGTTCATCTTGAATGTTTTCTAGCTGTGTTTATAGTACAGAAGCAAGTGTCTGTGAAGCAAGTTGCAGCAGGGAATTGCAGCAGCAGGAACCAAAGGCTGTGACAGCAGCAGAGCACGGGCTTTCTCAAAATATCATAGAAATGTGCTGCAACCTCAAACTGCCGCATCCCTCAAGGGAAGGTTTTGGTTTTTCTGTTCTGTGCCCTTTGCCTTTCAGCTAGGATCAAGCTGTCCTGTGTATTGTAGGGTATGGTTAGCAAAGCCCCTCCTGAGGCAGCTAGACTGAATCTTAGAAATTTGATTAACGTGGCAGAGTATTCAAAATGTAAGTACAGCACTTTGTGGGCCTAGTTTTATTTGAGATATAGTGCTGCACCCCTTCACGAGAGAAATTTTCCATTGAGATACTTAGGATGTTCTGTTTCTGATTTATCTAGAAATTCTGGCATTTTCTCTGTCTAAAAGTCTCATTACTAGTAAGACTCTCATGATATTTTGGCAAGTCTACTCCCCATTATGGATAAAATCTGTGAGTACAGAAACATACTGGACAAGAACTTGTAACTGAAAGAAAGCTTGAATTCCAAGTGAAAACTTGGGCTAGATTTTTACTTTTTTTTTTCCCTAATTGTTTCCTTTGTTGCACTATTGTTTCAAAACAAACCTGTGTGCTTAATTTTCACCTTTTTTTCAAAGTCCCATTTTCCCACTTTGACTTTAAAAGCTGAGTTGGGCTGGTGTGGGTTTTTTTGGTGGTGTTTTTTTTTTTTTGTTTGTTTGTTTGGTTGTTTTTTT
>NW_026623593.1:397282-431897 GCF_030028575.1 Malurus melanocephalus
TTTTTTGAGAACTACTGTTTCCATTTTAGTTGCTGAAATTAGCAGACAAAGGAAATTGGGGGCTGGAGAAGCTAGAAAAACAGGCTAGGAAAGAGGAGATGATGGAAGAAAATGACAGAAATACATAAAACACAGTAAAGGAAAGAAAAAAAAATTGGAAGTATGGGAAAAACAGAAAGTATGGTGAGAAAAAGCAAACAGAAAAGGAGAAGAATTGCATTGCTAAAAAATGAGGTCTTCACTCTCTCCTTGCCTGCATTGGAACGCTTATGTACTTGCAGAAAATGTACAGGGGTTTATGGAAACATCTTCCCTGTTGTCATCTCTGGATAGAATGATTCTTTTGAAATTACTTACAGGAGTGGAAAAGTCATTAATCAACCCATCTTCCTAGCCTATGCGTGAGACTTTCTCTTTTTAATTTGCCTTAAAGCAGCAGGGAGAGGAGGAAAATGAAGGAGTGATCATGTCAGGGCTGGAAAGAAAATGGACAAGGCTGTCTGGAAAAAAAAATACTGAAAAAGAGTCTACAACAGAACTTCCTACTACCAGTTGTCTCTGAAAAAAATGGAGAAWATGGTTGTATGTCATTTGCTAGAGGAAGCAGAGGAAGGTCAATTAAAAAAAAAAAAAAAGCTACCAATTTTTAAAAAATATTATTTTCTACTTTATATATTCAAAAATAGAGGGAAAGCTTAAATGAATTTGTGATTGTTTGCATGGTATGATGGCCAGGAATTGTTTGTTTCAAGGGGGTCTGCTTCACCTCTTTGTTCCACGATGGGAACAAGTCTCTCATACTGTTTATGTCTCAAGACCCATGCCAGAAGTCTGCAGTTCTTGTCTTCCTGTGCAGAACCGTTTTGCTTGGCTGTGAGCATAAAAGCTCTAGGGAGGCACTGTCTATTAAGGCTAATTCTGTTTCAGCCTTATCCAATACTTTTGTCTTTTGTGTGGCTCTCTCACACTGTGTAGTTTGGCTGTAGCTGTAATCTGTGTGCCTCTGGCTTATGAAATGTTGTGCTGGTTCAGTTGCTTTCCAGTGGCCACGTTCCACACACTCTTTTTCAGAAGTTCACAGAGCTTAAATGCATGCACTGATCGGTCTGACCCTCTGCACAAAACCAGCTACAGAATTTTGTGCAGCAGTCCCAGTAAATCCAGGCTGTCTCAGTGCAGCTGGTATGGCCTGGAAGATGGGACCAATGGAGTTTCCAAAACAAATTGTTTGGGAACTGGGGTTTCCAAAAGCCCAGTGCTGTACTGAGTAGACCTGTCCAAACTAGTACTGAAACCAGTGACACACACAGTGGTGCCAACTCAGCTAGTTCTTTTTACACTTGATGAGAAAGAGTCCTAAATATGTGGGAGGACCACACAGCTCTTTGCCATGTAGGCACTACTGCTTTGTTCAATGCTAGTGAGATGCACTGTGGATGTGCCTGTTGCATTTCAAGACAGAAAATCCCCCTGACTCCCAGTGGCAGTTCCAGAAAAGCTGCTGATTTATTAGATCGTTTCTGATAATCCCCCTCTAACTTGCTTCTTTTGTGGTCCACATGGGTTGTTGCTGTTGCCACTGCTGCAGATGGATGATTAACACTATCTGAAGTGCTGGAGAACCCAAAGAAATCCAGAGTGCTGTGGTTATGCATGATCTCCACACACATAGCAAAAAACAGACCTTGCTCCAGGATCTTACTGCAACATGCATGTTTTTCTGATGTTCTGCAGAGAAACAACATATACGGGGGGAATGATCTTATTCAAATTCTTAAGAGAATACCATAATGAAGAGCTCCAGTGCTACACGCACTATCTGGGATAATATCCAAAAAGCCCAGATGTTTAGTCTTCAGTGGCCTTATTTTAAACTATTAAATGTGGAGTTTATTTTTTGGTTGGAAGCTGACTTTTTCTTAATTTTCGTAGCATACACCAAGATGTTTGCTTTACTGAGGGAAGCTTGATCCTTTTGGTTGCTCATTAGACAAGTGCAGTGCACTTGTGCCACATATGTTAGGATTGGAATCACATGATTGGCAGGACTTCTTTTCTCCCTTTTTTGAAAAGGTCTTAGGTTTTCTTACCCAATGCCTTGATGCAATAAATGCAGACTTCCTAAGCGACAAAAATCCCTGATAGGAAGGTGAAAAGGGTGTGCTAATTAGATGTAGAGTAGACTAAGAGAGGGAAAGGCTGCCTGATACTGTAGTCTGTCTCCCATCATGTCACACCATCATGTTTTGCATGAGATCCTTCATCTGCTCCATCTGCTTGTTTCCAGATAAAAGCAAGGAAAGGCTACTTCTTTTTCATGTGCAATGTTTGTCCCAACCATCTGGGACAGGAAAAAAAAAAAGTAATAAAATGAAATGACAGAATAGTATGATTTCTAGAAGACTAGGGAGCTTTTCTCTTTCCATATGTCTGCCTCACGTTGTCCTCTAGTGTAGGAGAAAGCACTAGGGAGGGTGAAGCTGTTGTGCCATATGAATAGATGAGTGGCAATCTGCCTTTTACAAAGGTTCCAAGCCTGGCATTGTGAGGGAATTTGCATCTCAAGTCCATGTTACCCTCACCTTTGCCCTTGAGCAGTGAAAAATATACCTGCTCTCCGGGTCGTATAATGCAATATCACTCAGTTTAATAGAAATACCCAAGACACGATCTTCTGATTGCATTATATACAGAAATACATGGGCATGCCATTTTCTGATTGATGCATCACCTGCTTCTGTCAGCTGTGGAAGAGAGAGTCCCAGGTCTGCCCCAGAAATACAAAATAATGCCTAAGAAGGTGTAAGGGTAGCATAGCAAGTTGCTGCCGAGGCTGCCATCCCTGTGTTATGGAAATGAGATGGGTTTTCTTTTGTGGGCACCCTTTTGGTCAGCACAGAGGAGCTCTGTGCTCATTGTTTCAGCCAGCTAGTACCTCATCATCTTCCTCCACACACACACACACACATACATTGCTGCTCTCATGGTCTGGTGGTGGTGTGAGAAGTTGCTTTCCTTTGCATTTGGTAACAAAAACAGCTTTGAGAGCTACAGGCCAGCGATAACGCAGGCAGCCTGCAAATTTTGTAGTACAACATTTATACTCTTAAGAAAGCGCAACCGTGCCTGCCGGATATTTGTCTGGCTAATTCTTGCTGTTGACAGGAAGCAGACATTCAGTCTCAAAACATTTACATATCTCTGCATTGACAACACCAACATGGATTTGGCGTCTGTGCTAGGGATGCGCTGCAGTGCCTGTGTCTCTTCTGTGTCTCGCCTGCTACAGCAAGCGTGGGCCAAATGACTGACCAAGAACATACCCACACCACTGCGTGAGATTCCCCACTGCTTCTTGAAAGATTGAAAAAAAAATTAGCTGTGCTGGTTCTTTATTTCTTTATTGTGGTGTATGAGCATCCTGCTGGGCATTTTAAATCTCTTTTTCTCTTTTTTGGCTTCCTGGGCAAAATATGTTTGCTGGGTTTTTGTGTCCCAGCAAAATTCCTTGCTTCCTCTTTCATTTTTGTTTATTTGATGTACTAAGCTGATGCAAACTCTCTGCAAACTCAAATTCTGTTAGAGACCTGGGCACCTCTGTATAATTTATAAAAAAAACCCATGATTTTTTTAATAATAAAATATCCCTCATTAATAACAGAATATAATTATACTGAATTGTCCTCAATTTCATTTTAAAAAAGAATCTTTTAGCATATAACCGCCCTTTCCTCACATTTATCTTCTATTTTTAAGCCTTGAAATTCATACTTTAAACTGGTTTCATGTGGCAAAAGTTGTTTTCCATTGTGTATTTGGCCTTTCACTGGTAATATGTATCAATAAGTTTGCTTTTCAGTTAAATACTTATTGGTCTCTGGAGACCCCGAACGAAACAGCTTTATGTTCAGAGGATGTCTGAGCATTTAGGAAGAGCTGCTGATATTCTTATGATCTGAATTCAAGATGGGACAGAGCAATCACCATCGTCAGCAATGCCCGCCTACCCCCTCCTTCTAAGGCATATTCCAGATTTCTCATGTTTTCTTTAATAGGATTGCTGCCAAAGGTCCTTCAATATCTGCTTGTTACACAAAGCTGGGAAGCATCAGGCAGGTAATTAGATGATCCTGTAGACTGGAGTTTGAGAAACAGAGACCAAATCCAAGAGTAAAATCATTTATTCAACAAGTAATAGAAGAAACTCTGAATGAAAAGTTGGAAGATTGTCTATAAGGGAAGTATCAGATAATTTTGTAAATGCCCAATCCAAATATGGACATAGTTGTGAAGGTAACATATATGGTACAAGGATGTGTCAGGTGAGATCCTTCCAGCAAGTAAAGGAATAATTAAAAGAATTATGTAAGTCACTGTGTAACCCCACATGGTCATCTAATGATGGGTTTTCATCATCCACATTCCAGAAAAACCCAGGATGTCTCGTCCAGTCCCATATTTGTGCCTTTTCTCTTGGCAAGCTTTGTGAAGTCTTATTGGGCCCATGAATTTCAGTGTGCAAGAAGTTTCCTACATATTGGCATTTGTACACAGGGGATTTTCCTCCTGCTGGTTTGACTTCCTGAAGTCTCACAGTCATCATTCAGGTGGCTTCAGCATGGTTTTCAGTGAGCATCTTCATCACACCTTTGTGGGGTGTGACCCCCATATTCTGTTCCAGCAGGGAATGTTACTCACAGGCTGGCACTAGAGAGCTACCTTAAATTCGAGATAGGAAGGAATGTGTTTGCTTCAGATTCAAATGTTATATTATTCACTTGATTCTTTTTCTTGTATTAGAGATGTATGATATGTTGTGATAGGAAACTTCTACTAGTTCAAAATTCAGATTTGATTAAATCCAGCATTTCACCCACTTTATCCATGTCTTCTACTTAGCTAGATTGCAGAACTATCTCAAATCTGAAAAAAAAAATGGATTAGAGATCTTGAAATGAGATTTTCTGATGTGATTTCTTCTCAATTTTTTTTCCTCTGTCTCCATCTGGAAAGCTAATAGCCATTTCTGGCTACAATAATAATACTATTTTTGAACTTCAGGCTACAGATAAATGTGGTAGATACATGAAAAAGGGCTCAGAAGGTGCAACTGGTATTTAACTACAGAAGAAAAAGAACACTCTGGGCAATATAGCTATAAAACTATAAGGATACTTAGATTCTGATTGTCTGAAATACTGTCTCAGTCCAAAGCCATTGGGCAATAAATGTGTTCTGTGTCTTTAACACGGATTTTATTCTGGCCTGTGTGTGTTGGCTTATCCTGTTCTCTGCTGTGTTTCTCCTCCACAGCACAGCTGTGATGCTGGTTGTCACCACCAGTCATTTCTTGAAAGCACATTGACCTCTTGCTCTGCAGTCATCAGTATTTTAGCATGATGATGGTGGAGGTATCAGGACCCTTTTCTTAGAATTATGAAATATTCAGAAGGTATTGCTCATCTCTGCCTAAAGCTCCAAGACATCATGAGTGTTGATGGGTTGGAATAGGAGCTCTTTGCATGTTATCCAAAATGTTTATCACAGCAAAGGTTGACATGCCAGAATTGGCCAACTGGCATGAAAAAAACATTTCACTTTCTTGGGAAAGTGTTATCACTTTGCTGCCTTTTAGAAACTGTAGTTGTTTTCTGAATTACAAGTGGTTTGCATAAAGAACATAAATTGCTGTGCTCTTTATCACTGCTTACTGTATGACAAATATACAGTCCAATTTTTCAAGTGCAGTGTCTTGAAAATGAATGTGTATTTGAAATGAAAACCATTTCAGTACTTGAGCATCCTCCCTCTGGAACAGACTGGATAATAACATGTTCATCACCTTGGGTTATTTTAATATTTCCTGAAGCCTGCACAAGATGCTTTCTATTTTCTTGTCAAAACATACTGAAAAGAAAATTATTTTTAATAAAGTACAGTAATCACAGTGTGATCACCAAGTGCATCTTCTCTTGTCAGACTGCTTCCTCCTACTTGCAAGGATTTGCAGTTACTTAATGTTAAAGATTGCTGAGCAATCCAATGTTGGGAGGAAGAGAGCAGAACATTTTATTTTGGACAAAGAGCCCTGGGTGATACACAACATCCTGCTTTGCCTCCTAGAATAGTATCATTGTTTAAAATGAGTGCTGGAAGAGTTGTCTGCTGAGAGATTTAATTTCCCCCCTCCTGGTGTTTCACTGCTGTGTTCCATAGGTACGCTGCACTGGAAGTAAAGCCCCCATTGATTCTGCTTTGTCTGTCCATAAATGCCCGCTAGACACCAGCCCTGAGAGACTCATGACAGCATTAACATTCATTTTTAACTAGTCCATGGGAGCTGAAATTAGCCTCATAGTTTCTTAGGTTGTGTGCTCTTTTGGTAAACAGCTGGTGGATAACTTGCTTAGCTTAGGGTAAACTGAAGTCCAGTATTTTGAAGAGAAAACTGGTTGTTTTGCACAGGCACTGGGAGCTTTTAGAAGTAATGGCCAAATGATTTTTTTCTAAACTGTTTCTCTACACCAGGTTTTTTACTCAAGTCGCTCAGGTCTAAAATAAGTGATGGACAAATCTCAAGAGATTTGGTTTCATATCTTACCCAAACATTATCCAAGCTAAGTAAAGCTCTGGAGTCTGCATAACTGAGCATGAAACCTCAGAAGAACAGACTTTCTCATGAGAGTGTCAGTGTTTCCTGCTGTCTGGAAATACCGAGAAAATAGTCTTTCTTGTGGTATTTAGAAACTTCAGCATCTGGATGTCAGAGAAAAGTGAATATGAAAAATAGTGGTTTAGAAAGTGAACCCTTTCTCAGCCTTAGGTGTAAGGGTTCCTTTCAAGTTTTTCAGCAGAGCTGTTAATTGATGCCATAACTGTATCACAAAGAAGGTGATCTAAATCTGGAACTGCAAATTCTGGTTATTTTGTTCTGGGTATTGCAAAATATTATTACTTATGAGTCACCAAGTATTCTCCAGTCAACAGCTATTGTATCCTTCCCTCCCTTTTATGTAAATATATAAATAAACATTGCTCTTGTAGTACTTGGTTTTTTGGAAGAACATTCTGCTTTCTTCAATCACTGCTTCAAGTGTGAAATTTAGCTCAGCTGCAGAGCCACAATGAATGTATCATGCTTAACAAATCTAGTGAAAATAATGATTACATTCTACAACTAATGTATTGATAAAAATGTTATGGTAGTAAATAACTGTAATGTTGAATCATACATTGGTTTATATGGCAATTGTAGATGTGAGCTACCCCTGTATTTAAAAACAGACTGAATCTTCATTTTGGATTTTGACAGTGAATCAATGGGACTTGCAGAGAGATTAACTTCAAAAGTTAAAGATGGAAAAGTGTGTTTATCTCTTGTCCTTCTGCCACTGCAAGATTTACAATATGTTCTCTTCTTTATTCAGTCCATATTTAGTAACCTGAGCAATGAATTTTCCATAACTGGTTTTGTGTGATTAATCCGAATTCGYGCTGTTAGCAAATACCAGGAAATATTTCTCAACTTCCCTCTCATTTTATTTTCACCAAGATTTTCATTCTTTAACAGGTCCTCAGAAAGTCTTAGGTCTCTCTCTGTTTATGCTGGTCATGTGCTGCAGTTAGGGTTATCCATTAGTATTCACGCACATGCAGGTTCACTTTTAAAGCCCCAAAYATTTTTCATATTGTTAGGGATAAAAAAAAAAATAGAGTTTTGCCATTTGCAAAATCTGGATTTTTATGGCTTTTTATGTTCTTTCTAGATATTTTTTTTTTTCAGTTTGCCAGTCTTTGGGATTCTGATTTGCCAGGAATGCAGTGTAAATGTTGAGAGAGGGTAGTCTAGTGTAATTCTGTTTTCTTGATAGGTATATTTGCTAAATTCATAACTTCTTATGCCTCTCCCCCTCACTGTTGTTATTGCAACCATCTTTCACAAAGGGCTTTTGTCAGTCTTGAGATCTGCTTCTGTTCCTTTAGAGACTAAGTTTTTGGAAGGATGAACTTCCAGAAGAATAGACATGAATATGCATATACATATAGTACTTACTTATTGCATAAGTACTTTTTTCCCACATAATAGAATTTTGTACGTTTCTTTGTACTGTTACCTTTACTTATTGGAGATTGAAAAAAAAAATAGAACTAGTTTAAAATACATTAAGTGATCATGATTAGTTCCATACTTCAATTTTGCATGAAAATATTATCACTCAATGCAATTAATAATAACCTGTATTCATAAACTCTCTGCTTAAATCAAAGTAATTGAACATTCAAGTTAAGATTCTGTTTCCAAACAGATCTCTAAAAATTCTGTTCATTACCTACAGTGATGTTTTTCTCCAGTTCTCTTGTTATAAAGGGGATTCAAATAATGCAAGAGGCAAAAGAAATCACTGCAGGGACATAATCAAAGTGACAGTTTTGTGCTGTATTTCCACATCAAGCTAAAGCAAACAAAAAAAAAATCAGCTATATATGCATACTTAACAATGTAGGTGCATCTCTGGGGAGTGATCTGAATGAAGGCACTATCTTTTCTCTCTTACATTTAAGAATCTCCATTTCCAATTATTTTTCTAACTATATATTAGCTGTTTTAATTAAAAGGTGATGATTCACCACTTTCTAGCCACCAAGAACATTTTTATAAAGTAGACATTTGAAAATAGCAGTAATGTCAACTATTTTACTATTACTCTGAGCATTTGGAGCTGTAGGAATACTTTAGCACAATTTGAACAATGAAAGAAAAAGCTGTTTTCGTTAATTTTGTGTTCAAGGGTGAGTCAACCTCTTTGCTTGCTAACTCTAATTTTCTGAGGCTTATAAAACTTTAATTTGATTCTTTATCTGAGCATAAAACAATGTCTGAAAATTGCATAGTAAATTACTAGATAATCACCTTTTTTTGCTGGCTACCTGATTGTCAGAGTGAATACTGCCTTTTAAGAGATACTAAACAAGTACTGGGAAAAAGTGAGCTTTACAACTCAAATTAACTTAGGTTTTTGTGAAATCCTAGTGGTTTCATCYAAGTGTGAAGGAGAAACATCTGTCTGATTATTATATATTTGCTTAGTTGCTTATTTATATTAGTATTTGTGTCAAAACTTTATGCTTGTGTCTTCAAATGTATGCATAGCATATGTGTGTACAGATATGTGTGGAGGTGATATCATCAAGTTAAAATACAGTATTTATGATAAATATCTTCTATTTCTTGGTTTCTTAATTCATCAAGTGATTTTGACTGCTGCCTCTGCCCCAGGCTGGTTTTTCTCTCCCTCATCACATGTCCTTTTGGGAGGGGGTGGGTTTTAATTTCCAATATCTAAGTAATGTGAACAGAAACATTGATGAAAAAAAGCAAACACTTGCTTGAAATTACTCAATTCTCCTTTTTGTCCAAACAACCTCTGTATGCCTTGAAGACCCAACCTGCATGTTATGCTCAGTATTCTCTGTTCTGGATTTCAGATCTGGTATATTGAATTCTAGATGGTCAGAAGCAAGGACTGGGAACATTCTTATTTTAAAAAGGCATTGCATGCTGGTGGGAAGYGCAGTTCCAAATAGTCTGGTACACAGTTCCCAGTCGGGTACATCAGACCTGGGAAAAAAAGTTTAGSTATAATGGAATTGTAATTACACATGAACGAATTTGTGTTTATCTTAAAAAAAGTTTCTCAGCTATTATGTAATATTATGCAAAATTTACTCCAATCTTATGCTGCCAAAAGGAGCCCTTGTGACCAAGCCAAGCCCTCCAAGGTGGGAAAATGCCAGAGCTGGGGTTCCTCCTTTGCCACAGCTTCCTTCAAACACCCACRTCAGCCCCTGGTGCAGAGGGCCTGGCAGGAGCAAAGGCTGCCTGGGACAGTCCGCCTTTTCCATCTGTCAGGAAGGAAGCAAAGATGTTAATTTACAGAAACCAGRCATTAACTCTTTTGGTGAAGTGAGTTTGTTGATGTCAGTGGAATCAGAAGAGCTCCTCTGTGTGTGTGAGCTCCCCATCAGAATATTTAGGTGCTTTCAAAAGTAGTGACCCAGGAACACTGGTTGAATTAGTGCCCAAATTCCATGTCAGTCTCCTGGCTGGATGGGTCAGGTCTTCTGTCTCTTGTCTGTGTTTGTGTGGGAGCCAAAAGACACAGAGTGCTGCTTGACTTGAATTCAAGTGATTTAAAGCAGCACCTGGTCARGGGTCAGCTGTGGAGTTTGGCCTTGTGTCAGGGTGAGGCTGAGAGCACACCATTCCCAGCATATCTTCCCTCATTTGTCATGGCTTCTCCTTTCTCAGACCCCCGCCAGAGGTTCCTGTCTTTGCAGAGCTCCAGCTCAGCAGCGTGCCAAGGTGTTCTACTCCTCAGTTCTGGGAAAACACTCTTCTCCTGCTCTTTGGTGTTTTATTTTTCTTATATTTTGCCCTGGATCATCGGGTGGCTGCAGAGCTGTGGTTTGGTTGCGTGTTGCCCGTTGCGGGGCCGTGGGTGAGCCGGTTCTGGGGGCAGCGCCAGCAGGAAGGATGGAGCCGCTGGGAGGGCCAGAGGGTGTGCAGTGAGGACAGGAAGGAGGGCAGAGAGGGCTGCTGTGGTGCAGATTATTTCAGCAGCCGTGACAGCTCCCTTTCCGATGGCGTCAGCAATGACAGCTGCCAGCAGAGCCTCCTTCATGCAAAACAGCACCTTGGAATGCTGGCTGTAAACACTGACTGGGGAACCAAACTTCCAGGATACCCTGAAACCTCTGTTCCCATTCATTTTGAGAAACTAATGCCACTTAAAGCAGCGACTGAGAAGCTGCCTCCATTGTCCAAAAAGGCAGCAAGGTCCTCATTCCTGTCACTACACCAGTGGAGCTCCCTGGTGTGTGAAGTGTAAAACCCATGTGTGCCAGCGGGAGCTCTCCTTCGCTCTGTGCCRCCGTCCAGCGCTTCACAAGAATTCTGGGAACCGCAACGGGCAGGCAGTCTCTTAAATTATCTGGCATTACCCCTAAGTACCCAATCAGTCAGGGCAATTCAGAGTTTGATGTCTAAGAGCTCTACACACCTGCAATTACTTAAATCCACAAAATTGCACCCACAGGTATTTGCAGGCACAAAAATGTTGGCATAAAATTAGAGGCCATTTCCTAAAACCTGTGCCGAAATTTTGATGATATACTATATGAGGGGTTGTTATTTTGAAATGGATTTGTGGAAAGCAATTGAAAATCTCCAGGCATCCCATCTGTGTTTAAAGTAACAACAATAACAAAACTTTAAATTAGCATAGGAGATTTAAGACATTTCAGGAAAACATTGATTAAATCTGCCAATGAAATGAACGTGTTTGGCGAGTGACCTAATTAGTGTATACTTGGTTCTTTTTCACTGCACTGCTTACCACTAATTGCTGTTCTGCTGGTCTTCTCCTGACAAGTAAGAAAAAACAAGGATGAGGGATTTGTTGAGGAAATAGTGACATTCAGTTTTAATTCATTTGAACCTGCTGCCAAGCTTAATTATGGAACTGAGAAACTGAGACTGGGAGGCCCCCAGCCATTTAGGTTATAGGAGACAGAGATGTTTAGTGTCTGCCAGTGTATTTGGGTAGCASTTATTGCAGCTAGCTATAAACTTGAGTTTGCTGATGCTTAGCTGTTTTCTTTCCCCCACAGGTAAAAAAAAACAAAAAACCAAAAAACCCACCACTTTTATTTCTTCAATTTAATTATTTAGCCCTAATGGCATCAGGCCAATACAAAATTGCAGGCACTGTATTTTGTAAAGGAAAGGTTTAACAATTATTCTAGATAGTACTGTCCTGGGTTTCTTTGTGTGTATGCTTGCATGTACGAATTAGGAATATGTCGTTCTACAAAAAAAACTTCGGGATCCTGGAGTAGCACTGGAGTACCACTGGAGTAGCAAAGTCACCCTCAGTGTAAGTACCCTTGAGTTGAGGGGCTCATGTTAGCGATAAGTTCAATTCCCACCTCTCAAAGCAGCAGGTGACAATGCAGCTTGCCTTATTTGTGTTTGGAGTTCTTAAAGGAAAATGTCAGGATGCTTCAGAAAAAAGGGGAAATAGTTTTGGTTTTGGTTTCCTGTGGTGGTGATGGATTCTTGTGGGTCTGAAGGTCCTGGTTTAGAATCTGAGGTTTTTTTTCATGATGTTCTGCATAAAAACTGGGGAGGAAAATGTATAATCCATTGACCAGAATGTTTACAAGGCAGTGAACACACAATAAAAATGSAGAGGAAAGAAAAGGAAAAAAAAAGCTGTGGAATKTGAGGCTAGCAGAGGGACAGTCTGRTGGGGCTTGCCCTTGTTTTTAAAGGAAGAAAAAGAAATGTAGATGTTTTCTTAGAGCAGCGTCTGATTGGCAGACCTTGATCTGAATTCCTCCCAGGGGATGATTCCAACCATTTCCCTGAGGATTGAGATGATTGAGATGATTGAGATGATTCCACCTTTTCCCAGGAGGAGCCAGGGAACAGTTATCTGAGTAGGGATTGGTGCTGGGGCAGCCAAACCCAGCCACAGTGCACCTGCCAGGGGCAGCCACAGCAGCCCAGTTCTGCTGGCGGGGAGCATAAGCCACTTTAGCCACAGCCTGGGCAAGAGGGAAGGACTCAGCACAGCGAGTTTGGATGTTCATTTACACTGTGGAGAACACTGGAGAGGATGTTCCAAGACCCAGTTTTAGCTTTTGTAGGGGGCTAAACTTCATCCATCCAGACAAGTGTATATATAAAAAAAAAAAAAAAGACAAAAAACCCCAGCACTAAAAAACCCAAAACCCAAACAGAAAAACCGGCACTATTTAGTCAGTGCCCGAGACACAAAAATGAAGTGAGATTATAAACAAATGAAACAGGCTGGTGTAGGTCACTAACAGACTATAAACATCTACGTGGAAGAACGGAAACTGTACAAAAAGGCAACATGCCTGGTTTTCTGTTATATAGCATTGCAGGGTTCTTGTAAGGATACTTGAATGCTGAAACAGCCTGGGAACTTGGCTTCCCTTGTGGCAGATTGATGTTCTTTGGACGGGTTTTCAGCCATGGAGTGATTTTGTCCTGATGTTCTGTGTGTGGTGGAGAGATGTGTCRGGAGAGGGGAGGGCTAGAAAAAGATACTTGGAATGGAAATGAGCTTGAGGGAAGGAAAAAGAACAGCTTTGCAGTGAGACTGGGAGTAGTAATACTAGAATGCATAATGGGCAGCTAAAGATATGGGKTTTTTTTGTCTCAAGACTCTCACTGGATCTCTGATATGGTCATATAGATCCTTGTGCTTGCTGAAAAAAAAAGCTTAGAAGATAGTCATGGCTTTAGACATTATGGACTGATGTTATTCTTCAATAATTTATTATGTTAGATATACCTGATATCTATAATAMAACACCAGAATATTCTTACACATTCTGGTTTATATTTGCGAGCAAAACTAATTTACTGTGCTGTGTAGAAAGTCATATTAAAAATAATTTCCTATTGCTTCATAAATGAAGTCTGCACTGTACACTGATGCTAAATATAAAAATCCAGCTCCATGATCTGTTTTTAATGACAATGTTAAAACTCAGTTTTGCACTTTCACCTCCTAGTTTTTGGGCATGAAAAAGAAAAAAAAAAAAAAAAAAAAAAAATAGTCCCTTGAGAAGACCACCTAGTTGTCCTAAAAAGGAATTTTCTCAGTGTTTGATCCAAGCCATACCATGACTTCCCAAGACATTTCAGATTTCCCACTTGGCAGCTCTGGCTTCTTGTCAGGATCTGTCAGGAAAATGGAAGCTGCATCTAATTGTATCTCCTTCCTCCCAGAAGTTGCTCTCCCAAAGGGCAAAGGCATTGGAGAAATCCAGGGAGAGCGCTTGCTCTCTTGTAGCATGTTTTTTAGTTCAAAGCAGCATCAGCTTTACTGCTGCTCTGCAGTGAGAAGAGAGCTTGGATAGGACTGCAAAGGAAAATGTGCTGTAGAACAAGAGGATTTAAAAATGGCTTGCAGTAAAAGGAAAATCAAATGAGGGAATCMGAGAAGGTCAAACACTCCTCACATRCCCAAGTTGATCAAACACTAGTGTTTGTTAGATTTGTTATCCCTGTGTCCCTTAATCTGTCAGTGTCTGTATCAGTCCCTCAATCTGTAGTAATGCCTTATCAAAAACATCTTCTCAATCCTCCTCCCACCAAAAAAAAACCCCACCAAACAAACCAAAATAGAAAACTGAGTAAAGAAAAGAACAGAAAAGTTCAGATCTTGACTTTGCTACAAAATAATGCATTTCACACTSTTTAAGTCAGCAGTTTCTTTGATAATTTTGTCTGTTTCTTTTTTCTTATTTCTTTTAGTTTTCTTAAACTTTATAAATGGGATTTAAGCCAAGAAAGAAAAACAACCATGTACACAAAATTCTTTCATGATCTGACTAACCCCTGCATTAAGTAATGAATGCTTGCCAAAATAATAATAGAGATGTTTGTAATTTGAGGGGCAAGGTGATCACAAGCACACACTCTTATAACTAGATTTGGTGCAGAGAGGACGGCAATAAAGTCTCCCAGGAGAAGGAGGAAAGGCTGGGAAAAGAAATACAAATGCATACAGCAGGAAATCATATCTGTGGTTGCCTCCTGTAGGATGTGTATTGACCTAGTAAATGGAGATGTCTGSAAAGAAGCTATAAATATGCTTGTGCTAATATTATTAAAGCTTTCAGGCAGTTCAGTTTCATCCATATGGCTTTCCAGGGAGATGCCAAAGATGTGGCCCCTGGCCACAGCTTGTCTGAGCAGCACATGCCTACCTGCTCTGTAATTGCTTAATAAGATGTAGGGGTTTTCCATGGGTGGATTGTGAAATAYATGCAGCTACCTTAATAGGTGCTTGGTGAGATTTTTAGATCTTCCTAATTCAGTTTAAATCTTTGTAAGTGAGACATTTGARTGCTGTTGAAGATTAGAGAGAACTCAGTGCTTTAAAAGTTGTGAAAAGTCCATTCCTTGGCCTTTTACCCTTATTTTATGTCTTCAGGAAAATAAAAATACTTTCAGAGTTATTGCTATTCAGTAGGGGCTGAACAGCACTGAGCTTGCGTGAACATACCAATGTTTCTGGTTAAGGRAAGAAAAAATGAGGAAGGAAGAAGAGAAGATAGGAAGTGACTGGCTGATTAATATACTGAACTAATGCAAATACTGAGAGTAAGAAAGCCACATAAAAGCAGGTGATTATCCCCTGCCAATCCCTAAGATCTAACCTCACTAAGCTGATGTTCAGATGATACCCCAAAGCAATTCCCAGCAGGGATCTGTCCCTTGTTGCAGCAGAGAGAGCAGTGAGATRAAAGGGATGTGGTTTAACCCAAGCTGTGACTTTGCTATTTCACCATCTTCTGGAGCTGTCTGGCAGTTGCCTGTAGAGCACACATTGGGATTTCTCCCTGAATTGGTCCCACCTGCTGGAAGGCTGCTCTGCCTGCCCACRGATGGCCCCAGTCTGCCACAGAGACATGCTGCCCTCTTCTTGTGAAGCTTAACCCTTCTGTGGGTTCACGCGACAGGGAAAGGGTGTTGTTTCCTCGTGAAAGAGCCATTGCAGGCTGTAGTTTTGTATCCCAGGAAGGTCCATACCATTACCTCCTCTTATGGAAGAGATGGGGCAGGTCTGCAGAGCACCAGAATCCTACAAGTTCTTGGGGACCTTTTATCYGTTGGGACAGACAAGGACCTGCCTATTCTCTCCCTCTGCTGCATATCTTCCAGCACTTTGAAGCTTCAGGTCATTGCCTTCCCTTAAATCCCACTAGGTTCAGGAGAAAAGGCATGGCAAATAAGATGTGGGGGCAGTGTGACTGGAATATCATGARACAATGTGAAAGAATGGAAATATTTTCCTTCTTTTTAAAAATAAAATCTTTATCTGTGCTCATACACATGGATAATACTGAAATATTTGTCTGTTTATTTTTCAGGTTATGGTTTTGTAGATTTTGACAGTCCCGCAGCAGCACAGAAAGCAGTAGCATCTCTCAAAGCAAATGGCGTGCAGGCGCAGATGGCAAAGGTAAGAAGTGCCGTGCTGTTGCAGGATTATTTCAGCTGTTTGGTTTAATTTCCAAGGGTTTGTTATGCTCCTGTTTTTGTTAATGTTTTGGATTACTTGTTCCAAAGTTTCTTTCATCCTTTTGCGCCAGCGCCTTGTTCATCCAATGGTTTGTCTGTGTTCTTGAGAGCTGTGTCTCATGTAATGGGCTCTGCTCTGATTCTCTCTCTGGAGAGGGTTGTAAGGCAGAGCAGTAAAGAGGAAGAGTGTTGGAAATGCCTTTTTGCTAACTGCTGGGTGAAAGGGTTGCCTTTTCTTCACCTTGGAATTGTTTTCATTTGGTTCCTTTGCTTTGGAAAAGCTGTTCTTCTCTGACATGGCTGGTGGGCTTCTCTGAACGAGTGATTGACTGAACATGAGGAAAATCTGGTTGATCTGCCTAGGTTTGGCTTTCCTGTTGGTTGAGGTGTTGTTTTTTTTGGTTTTTTTGGTTTTTTTTGTTTTTTTTTTTAAATTTTGAGGTCATAAATGGAAGTGTAGCAGGCATAGCTGCTAAAGGTTGTCTGGAGGTGAATGGCATCTGTTCAGAGAGGCTGCAGGAGCCGTAGCAAGCACAGTGAGCTCAGTCACTCTGGTCTTGTTATTGTCCTTTGTCCCTTGGCAAAGGGGCTGAAGGGGAGACAGAAGTTATAGTAATGACCATCGTGTGCCTTTCTGAAGGTGGAATAATTTGTCTTTGGGCTCTAGACTGTGTTGGCCAGCAAAAATTGCTGTTGCTTTGTACTTTAAAAATGCCTTGCCTGTGAATCACAAAAAGTACCTAATATTGCCTGATTTGGTCTCTGTAGAAACAATACTGTCCTAGAATCTCAAACAGTGAAAACAAGCAGGCAATTACCAAAAAAAAGAATATCAACTAATAAATAATCATCAGATTTGAAGATTCCCACTTAAAGGAATGCTGGTAGTTTAAACCTTTGTTTTTCAATGATGTCTTAGTAAAAACATAGTTTTGTTTTGGTTTGAGTTGTTTGGGTTTTGCTTTTTTTTGTTTTTTTCTTTTAAGAAAAAAAATTCGAAGAAAATATCATTGCTGGTAAATGAGATTCTTTTGCTTTCTACTGAATTACATTCACTGTACCTGAAAGAAACTGGATGCCATCCATGTATTTCTCTTTAACAGTGYGCCACAATGCAAGCTAGGCTGTTTTATTGGCTCTTAGTTTTTATTGACACATGGTGATAAAAAATATTTGCTTCAAATGGGTAAAAGATGGCAAGCAGAAGAATGTGAACTTCTACTAAGGACTGTGCTATTTTATTTCTCAGATATATAGCATCTCCTTGTTAAAATATAGGCAGTTTGATGCATTAGTCAAGCTGTGAAAATGAAACTAAAGACAGGATACATGTTTTTTCCTAATGATTGATATGAAAGAACCATTTCTAAAGAGAAGTAAATCTATATAAATCTATATAAAATCTAAATCCATATAAACCTGTACAGTTATAGATTTAAAATTATAGATTTAAAGATAKGATTGAAAAGATAAATCTGTGCTTGGTGTTGCCATGATTCAGAACAATGAACAATTGCAGTACTTGTATTCATGGAAGCAGGAAAAGAGATGGTGACTTAAAACAGTGTGGTTTGGATTGTCCAGCATTTAGGGACTACAAGCAAAGCCCTAGATGTTTTCAGAGTAGGAAGGGCTGTACCAACCCTTGGTTGGTTTGTTTTCTGGGGAATCTGTGGCAGGAGTAATTTTTTACTCTGTGAGATTTTGAGGCGGCTAGTGTGTACACATTTGTTTGCATAAGACTGACTATATTTTTATTATTTAGCCATGGTGCCTGGAATCTCAGATASATTCTTTTCAGTGTGTTTGATGGCTCAATATAAATATACAACTGACTTTTCTTATCTCTGAAAAAGATCTAAGTATTTAGAAAGATGGGGTTTCAAAGGAAATTGAGATGACTCCACACAAAGTACCTCACGTTGCTGAGAAGGTAGGAGCCTGGGAAAGCAAATCCATCTGGAGAAACATGTTAGTTCTTGCACATGTTGGAATCCAAGTTGCATAAGAGGGCTGAAAGACAGTGTTACCTGCCAGTGTCTGAATTAACAGTGAGGGCTCACAAGAGGTTTCAGGGAAGGGGCAGAACAATAATTTAGCCTGCATTTCTGGAAGTTTATCCAGAGTAGTTTTATTTCAATGGCTGCTTTAATTAGTGGTGAATGGTGGCTCTCAAATGAAATAAAATTAAAAAGAGTTAAGTCTGAAGAAATTCCCTAAACCTTTTGTGTGCCAAACCTTCGTGTCAGTGTCCTCTGTGTTTTGCTCTGCATTGCGAAGCAGTGAAACTGCCCTGTGTAGATGCCAGGGAGAAGGCAGACTGTAACCTGTATTCAGCAAATCTCAAAAATCTCAGCCCAGCTGTGGATGCTTTTGAATAAAGGTGAAGGAGGTGTTGGCCAACTTTTGCTCTGTGCTGGCTTTCTTCAGTAGTGAGAGAAAGTATGCTGAAGTGTCGGTATTGTCTGTGATGTTTTCCTGGAGAGAAATCGTGCTCGGAAAGAGTGGTTCTTTCTCAGTTTTAACACAATATAAGTTTTCTCATAGAAATCCAGGAATCTTCTTTGAAAAACAAAAAGCAGAACTGAATCCCCACCCATGCTGGCTAGCAGAAGTATCTTGTGGATACTCGAGTAAAATATACTCATTTTATGGATGCTAAAATACAGCCGCCTCCCTCTTTTTTTATAGCATTTGGACACCATTTTGGCTGATTTTGTTTCAGAGAGCTGCCTCTGGGAGAAGGTTAAACTCTGGTGGATTGATGCTCCAAGTCCCATCAGTATTGGAAAACTYGTTCTGTCGAGGCTAAAACATACCATAAACCCACAAAGGAAAAAAGAAAAAAAATCATCAACCATTAAACATGTCTGAATCTCTACTTTTGTTCTGGTTTGAAGCAGGCAGGAGAGGATTCAGCTGAGAAATAGCAATAATATTCCTGGAGAGGTAGTGGTGGCAGCTGAGGAGAGGAGGTCTTATGGGCCCTTGAAGAGCTCCCCACTTGGAGGGACAGGGACCCACAGAGCCTCCCACCCACAGCAGAGTAGCATGAAGCTCTTGTACACTCCAGGTGTTGTCACCTGGCTTCTTTAGCAKTTCTCTCTCACAGGGATCTGAAMCAGGAGTTCTGACTGCTGCTATTGYTCTATGYTCAAAAAAGTTCATCTAACTCGTCCACCTTTTTCAAAAGTGCTTATTAAGGATTTCCTTTATTGAGAAGAATTAATGCTATGGAGCTGCTGAGGGGTTTTCCTGGCTGGCCTGGTTTATTTTGCTGTGTGCTTTCTGTGTGCCTTTGGACATGCAGATCCATTTGTGTGTATGTAGTGCCTGCTTGTTCAGGCTCGTAGAGTCCAGGTGTTTTTTTGGGTTTGTTTGCTCACTAAAAATGGCACAACTGATATGCCTCCGGATAATCTCACAGGAATTATTGATTTGGTTGTCTCTTTATGCTAGGAACTACAGAAACATGACAGAAAAAAATAGTGTCTATGTGCATGATTTATATATCAGTTTAGGTTTTTCCAGATGCTCCTTTCCTGCGTTTCCTAAAAAAAAAATGTTGTAGACAGAATATGGAAAATTAATAAGGAGAATCTTAATAATATGGGAGTTGGCTCWGAAGAGTAGGCAAGGAAGCCTAGTACACATGAAAAATGTATTAATGTTCTAATAAAATCTGTAGCCACATCTATTCTTGGGATTTGCAATAGTCCTTCACCCAGAATTACGCATTCATGAGGACACTTCTTAATCTACTTYGTATGTAAGTTTTAATGATGCCAAGGAGTCTAAATCACCTGAAAAACCAATAGAAGTCTGCTGTCTAAATAAATTTGAGCATCTGAGCTTGTGTCMGCCTGCAGCTGAACTGTGCAATCGGTTTATCCCTTCACAGACTCTTGGGGTTCTCTCTACCATTCTTTACTTCCAGCTCTAGTCTGCTGGAAGATTGCATGATGTGGAAGTTCAGGCAAAAGTGGGTTCTTGCAGAGTTTCTAATAGCTTCTTTAATACCTAGCAGCCCATCAAGAGTGTTGAAACAAATGCACTCACAAAGGAAGTGTTTTGAATCCTGCTGTTATTCCAAATGCTCTTACAAGGATTAAAAAAGTGTTTGATGATGTATGTCTTCCCTGGATTTTCCTTTTGCGTGTATAATGCATTTAGACATCCTCAAGACCTGGGTGAAAAATGCGGGCATTGAAGRAATATTTAATCAGCCCTGGCAGTTGTCTAAGTCCAAGGTGTCACTTCTTGGCTACTCTTCTGCAGCAATTGCTGTCCAGAGACTGCACTGCAGGAACTGGGTCTGAAAAAGGGCTGTGCCCGTAGGCTCTGATGTAGGCTTTCCTCCACAAGGGAATTGCAGAAAGTGATTTTGCATTTTGTGTGATATTTTTCTCATCTCTCCATCATGCAGAAGCTTAAACATGGGGAGTAATCACCACCTAGGTGAAAGATAAAAGGGAGCTGTTTCCRACAGAACAGAGCCAAGCACAAGAGCTTATAAAGAGGAGCAGAGAGCTGGTTGCTGTATAGTTAAATAGAGAGATTTTCTCCAAGGACCAAGGAAAAGGAAATCCCACAGTAGAATATTATTTATTTTCCAGACTTTTGCGTAGGTTTTAAGCATTGCTCTGGTATGAGTCAGCTGACCAAATAAGTTCATTCTGTCTGCTTATTTTTCAGCTTTATTTTCTCTTCTTTTTTAATTACTTCCCTTTTTTTTCTCTGTCGGACACCAATACTCTAAAGGGCTGATCCTTCAAAAGAAAGACTGGTGAAAACCCTTCTTTCCAATATTTTTTAAATCTAAATATTTAATGAAAAGTTTTAATTGTTTGTTTTTGCAGTTTAAAAATTCATGAAAATAATAAGAATGCTATCCATTCAAAATATGAATTATGGCCTATACATTACACACTGGTTTCCTAACTCATGATTGACATGTCTGCAAATTTTAGTTAACAAAATTTCAGGATACTAATTAGTTAAGTTTTTGGATAATATTTGTGGTTAACAGYCCTACTGACTGAGCTAACTTTCCTTTTGAAACCAAAGCGGGATGYTAGGAATTTTAGAGCTCAAAATGGAAATTGTCAGGCTTTATTTTTCTCCTGTACTTTAATTATCAGATCTCCCATCCCCAGCAAACTGTCCTATGAAGTCAAATATTTGTATGGGTGATTTATAAAACACTTGGTTTTYGTTTGCTGCTGGAGCAGGAGCCGGTGCCTCTGGAAGCCTCGCCATGCTCGGCAGTGTAGGAGAAGCTGAGAACATGGCTGTGCTGATGCTGGCCATCTTCCACATCGTTTCTGAATGAATTGCACAGCCAGGCGTGGGCTGCTGCTGCTGCAACAGTTGTCAGAGACGTTTGGCACAACTCATGTGTGTGTGTGTGTGGAGCACTTTCCAGAGAGCTCTCCTCTTATCTGCCTCAAATGTGCACTGTCTCTCCGTGTGTCAAACACTGGCTGACCAATACCTGACTTGATAACAATCCTGGGTCAAATGGAAATAAAATTGTCAATGAGAATGAATTATAGCTGGAAGGAAATGAGAGGTAGTTCAATTTAGATTTGGAAATGTCGTGTGCAAGTATCTCTCTCCTTTGATTCTTTTTCCAAGTCAACCATACCAAAGGTGTCCTGCAGAGGCATTAACCAGAAGTGCCAGGTTTTGCATAGTGCTACTTATCAAAGCCATACTGTCCTCATCCTCTCTTGCCCACTCCTCTGTGTTTTGCATAAACCATCTTTTACTCTTGTAGTGGGGAATCATAGTTTCCCAGCTGGAGCTGGCCCTTAAGTGCAGGTTTTGTAAATATAGGCTATTTTTCTATTCCCTAAAAGATAATGATTGACAAAGCAAGAACATTGACGAGATTCTAAATTGTTTATTTGTATTAAGTTTTACCTCCAAATTTCTCAGAAAGATGTACCTTTCAAAACCTGAAAGGTTTTTTGTTGCATTTTTTTTTCCCCCAGATGAAACACTGTCTAAATTGAGGATTCAAATCACAGATGTGCTAGTGAAGTGCTARCTTAAAATTTCAGAAAATCTGCAGTAGCAGACGTCAGTATCCTATGAGCTTCCTAGACACTCAAGACTACAGCAGTGAGCAGCTTTGCACAAACAGTGATGGACTGGGGTGGTAGCAAAGATATGTGACGTTAATGGAAGGACTCCCTAGTCTTACCTAGCCTTGAAAATTCATGCTTCTAYCTGAGAACTGTATGGTAGCCAATGTGAAATGATCTTATTATCCTTTTCCTGCTTTTAGATGGTATTCCCAAGCCAATATAGAATGCATTAGCTTGAGCAATTCTTGAAAGAACATCAAGTAATCCTGGGGGTATCAAATAACAGCAATCCTTTCACGCTTGCATGTGTTGCTCCTAAAAACACATAGATCAGCATGAAAAAGGGTGTGCACACCCACGGTGTGTGTACCACACCTGCCAAATTTATAAACAAAAATTTCTTTGGGGGTTTTCAGAAGTGCTTAACTTAACATTATTCTAMTCTCTGAAAGTGAATGGAACTTTACTGTTGGCTAATTGAGAGGAATTAGGTCAGTACTACGTTCCTTTGTTCCCAAAAAGTGTAGCTCAGCATCTTTCTTAACCGCTAAGTTAGCTTAGAAAATCTTGCAGCACATACAGTCATGTTTATTCTGTAGCTGTCACCTCAGGTAGACCTGGGCATGGTATTTTCCTTCCCTTCTCAAGTGCTGCACTCGTTTCTAGATTTACTTGATATTTTTTCATACTGTAACTYCATCTAACATTAATACATTCCTCTGCCTTTGAAAATTAAAATATAAACAATCAGTAAATATATCCACCTCCATGCTATTAATGCCTTGCACCASAGAACAGATGCTGAAATTGAAAAATGCAGCCAACTTGTAGGCTGAAGAATAGTGGAATTACTGGGTTCTTTTCGGGTTATGAACTTCAGCCAAACAAGAGTTGGCCTTTTTTCATAAATACACATTGTTCTTGACTTTCCTCTGACTTGGAACACATTTGAATTGGTAATAATACAGCTGAAATCCACAGAGCTTTGGCAATTTAAGCTGGGGAGAAGAATGGGGCTCCCTATCTTTAGCACTCACATAGCCGTACATCTTGGAAGCTCTCACACACTCTTTGCAAACCCTTTCAGTTTAAAGAGCAGGAAATCTGAGTCCTGAAAATGAGTTAAACACTGGAGTCAGATTAATTCTTTTTTGCTTCCATACTCAGGAAACTCCAAACGCCCCGCAGAGGAGTTATCCGACCACAACTATGCAGCTTGGGAATCTGCAKCTCAGACTGAGCAAAACTATGTTCTAAATTCAGTAAGCACAGCTTTACTCACCAGGAAAAACCAGTGCATTCTGAAATGATCAAAAAACTGTGGTTTGTGAAAATATTGCTGTGGTAGAAAATGGAYATAGCTTTTCTTTCAGTGACATATTATTTAATTATGTTCTTCTGTAGATCAGCCTGAGGACAATGCTTCTGTAAGGTGAGAAACAACAAATTCATTGCATCTGGCATGATGATTCCTATGATCACCAGCAGGAGGATATGTGCATGCTTTTTGGGGTACCACTTAGTCTGGACTGMGACACAGCTTCAACAAAGCAATGCAATTTTTGTGAAAACCGGGCCACTTCCAGATTATTCCGTTTGATTTGGAAAGCAGGTGTGCAAACTTCAGTAGCATTTCTTCTGAGTTGATGTGAGTGCCTGCATAACAGCTCATCAGCCTTGAAATACACAGGTGCACACTCTACCAGTAAACACAAACCAATAATATGCATAGGTGTACCTATGCATCCCCCTCTGAATATCTAAATGTTACTGTATTAATGAATACTCTGCTTGTTATTTCTTTATTAATGACTGTCTCCCATTCAACCGACATGTCTGAGTGGTTTGTCTGCAATCTAAATAAATTTGGGTTTAGATGCAGTTTTGTTCACTAATGAATGATAATTTTTGTCACTGTAAAAGGAGCCTCTGTTTTTCCTTTGTATAAAAATATGAAATTAGGATCTCCTCATGATACATGCAACATACTGAGTCATGATGGTGGAAGGAAAGTCAGAAAGGAACATTATGAGGACATTAATGGTTGAATTCTATTTGTAATCATGATAAATCAGCTTTGATGGGATCAAAATAAATGTAAGTGATAYAAGAATGTAAAACTGGCAATATCAGAGCAGAATAAAGTTCGTCCTGAGATCAGATTCTCTTTCTGATAATGCACTACAKCATGTGCCAACAGAGGAGAACAAGAATCAGACAAGCATCTAAGGATACTTCCCCAGAGCAGGCTCTTTGCCTCTGGTAATGTGCAATTTGGGATTTCTTCAGCTTGTATTGARTAGTCATTTGTAGAACTGCCTCCCCATCCCCAAATAAACAATTTATGCTGCCTGTTTTTTATTTAAAATTTTGGCAGCACAACATCCAGCCATAAGAAATTCTCCAGTTTAACTTTATGTTCTTCAAAGATCTGTCTCCTTTGTTTGCTCTAGACCTCCATTGTTGATTTAATTGATTGCTTGCTAATTCTTGTATCAGAAGAGACAGAAGGCTCCTGTTTCCTATGAATCTTTCTCGTGGCACTTATGATTTTATAAAATGCAATCACAGCTYCCCTTAATCCCTGTTCTGTTTCCAGTTGTAAGAAAGATGTGCCAGGATGTGCATGCGTCAATAAGGATGTGGTTCTTAGAAGCAAAGATCAGTTGCTAAGTAATGAACGCGAAGCATGTTAAAGTGGCTTTGTAATATGAGAGCAGAGCTGACAGGAAGCTTAGAGGGTCACTTTATATCAATATGCTGGACATGAGGCCAGTACTGTTAATGCTGYGTGGTGCTGCAGCCTGGGAAATAGGAAAACGGACACGGAGGAAGGGTACATTTGGCTGGTATCAGGTACTTCGTAAGGCAGCCATCATTTTGCACAAGGATAAATGTCCATGTTTGATTAAACCTAGGAAGATAAATTTTTTAAATGAGAACTGTCAACTTTAGAAAAATGTACCTCACAAATAATTGAAGTATTAAAATAAAGTAACAGAACTATTCTTTTAAAGCAGCAAGTGAAGAAACGTACAACCCCAAGTATGCGGACCATGTTCAAAATTGTGTCAAAAGGAAACATACCCAACCCCACCACATCTGTGTATAAATAAGGCATTAAAAATAGTGCCTTATAGTCTGGGATTGTTTGGTCACAGCTTTCCTTAAGTATTAGATCAAATCAGCATCTACCATATTGTTGAACAATACCTGAACCTGATGCCACTAATGGATTGATATCTGGCCCATTCTGCTGGCAGGCTTGAGGACTTTAYCTTTGCCAGGGGCTACTGAAGCACCCCTGTGCTTTTTCTCTTGCTTCCCCTGCTTGGGCATGATGCAAGCAGCAATGCTGCAACAAATGCCTTCATTTCTAAAACAAGGAAAGGACTGCAGCAGATGTCATGCTGCACACATGAATCCTGATTTAGGAGGAATGTATGTGCATGCTGTTCTGCTCTCCCTAGAGCTCATGGAAGAAAATGACTCTTATTAGTCATAGTTCAAAATGGTGGACATGTAGAAGAGCCTGAGACCCTGAATTGCCAGCTCCTCTACTGTGTAGGCAGATGGAGTCTTTCTGTGATTCCCAAAGATACGTCCTGAGGACCTCTGGGATATTTACACCTATCAAAGACACCCCTTACACTGCATTAATGTAAGTGCAATGGTTATTTCCTCTGCTGCACCTCATAACTTTGTGTTCTAGAAAACMATAGTGAAAAGTGACAACTTTGATGAAAGCTATAAGGGTATTTCTGTAGCTGGGAAAATTGGACCTCCCTTGGCTGAAGAGAAGATTAGAATATGRATACGGTATTGAGTATGAAGTATATTTTTCCCTGTGTTAAAATGGACACAGTTTTGCTTATCTGGGTGCCAGTAAGTTACAAAATGGGATGTGTTCAATAATTACCACTTGTCAGTTGTTTACCATTTTTATATTCTTATAAAGATTCAAAAAAAAGATAAGACATGTTGAAGAGAGATGACCAATTCTGGTCTGAAAACTTTGGAGTTGGGATAATTAAGGCTTGRTGTTAGAAAGCTTGGCTTCGAAAACCTCAGAACAAGTAGACATATCTTTCTATGAGTTGAGAGTGAAGTATGCCTCAGATGTCATTTCTTCATGCAGTTGAATCCTTTTTGGTCATTAAATGCAGTTGGTAGACAGGTAAAGAAAGAGAAGACACCTTGAAGAAAGGCTTCCCCATCTTCAAAGGTATCTTTGGCATTTCACTATCCTGTTTAGTTGATAGAGCTGCTGTTTCTGTGCAGTGTCACAGTTCCGTCTCTCCGTATATGGACGTATGGGGTTTGCTATGTGCATGCATAGTTGATGAGTATCCAAGCARCTATATTTATATCACTGAATGCACGCAGTCATAGATGATAATTTAGAAATATTCTCAAGAAAATTTTATAATWCAATGGAATTCTTGTGAGTAGCAAAAAGTATTGTAGTGGTATTTTTATAATATGTGCTGTTGGAGTACGAATATTTGCTAGTAATACCTCTAAATACTGAGAATAAAATACTGTGTGTTTTTTAGGAATGTGCTGTGTGTAGAAATAGGAAGGAAATTGGAGGTAAATTAAATCTTGGTCATAATCAGCCAGTATTTTTCCATCTATCAGCAAAAACTGGCAAAAAACTCCARAASAACAACAAAATTGTAAACTCYRAGATGAGATTTAGTGATTTACTGTCTGSTTTAACTGTGCCTATGGCTTGCAGTAGAGCTACACAGCCTCAGGGTTTCCCAGATATTTCCATAACTTATTCGTCCATTTTGCATAAAAGGTTATGATCCCACCATTTATCTAAACATTTTCCTAGTCACCTACTCCAATTATAGCTTGTTATGGAAAGCCCAGACTATCATTTATATGTCTGTGTTGCTTTATTATAGGGATGCAATATAAAGCAGCATGTGGAGTCTTTGAAGTGAGGGTTTTYGCAATGTCTTAGCTTCCAAAAAATCTTTTCCCTTGCTTAAAATCTGTTCATCAGTGAAAGGTCACCACTCCTAATAGCATGACCTAATTCCCTTCAGCCTGCCTGCTTGCTGCACAGCACATTTCACACRGTAAAATCACGGGTTTGGTAGAGGAGCCAGAGCCCATCCAAACCAGGTTGAAGTCTGGCTGTAATGGGGTCGCAGCGGTTTTGCTGCCTTGCCCTCTCTCCTGGGGCTGCTGAGCCTAGAGTAATGGAAATGTTTTCCTTTCAGAATAAAATTTCATTAGCTGAAATACGTAATGGCTCTCTTTTGTATGATCAATCTTCTGAGTCTTCCTGAACTCAGGTTTTCTATGTTAAAAAGGAGCCTCAGATGCRGACTCTGCTTTGCCTTGCTTGAAGTTCAAATAAATAGTTTCATCTTGCATGATTACATTGTTGCATGCTATTTACTTCTCTCAAGTAAATAAGTGATTTCCAGATTGGCTTACAGGCGTGCCTTGRAGAGGCTCAATATTTTATGTCAGTGAGCAATTAGATTAGTTACCAGGGCACCTCTCTGYGCTCCTCTAAGTGACTATTGTGCTGGCTCCCTTTGATCCCAAGTCATCTGGGAAGCCTGGTGCAGTCTTATYGAAAGGACATGGTCTGAAAAAGTAGCAACTTAGTCACTTTCCTCCTGGGAGCATCATTGAGTACTTTATCCTTTATACTGGGTTTTACTAAAGATTTCTCCATTTCTTTGTTGAGAGGTCTTTTGAATGTGTGGCAGCTGAGACCTGAAAAACTTTATGCAGTGATGAAAACCTCTCACAAAACAAAGCACACTCAAGTCACCTGGTCCTAATGTTCCATAGATCAGATCAGGCATTGAATGATACCTGTAAATACTATTTATTGCCTCTTGGTATTACTTTGATAACCCATTGCATTGGTCTTTCACTTAATATTTCAGAATTTTTTAACAGTGGTCTTTGCTTTCACAAATGTTTTTCCTTCCTCTCCCTGCAATGTCACCCTTTGTGACCATGTAAGTGCAGTCTTTTCACTTTAGTCTTTTCCACTCTAATCAGTCCAAATTAAGCATTGGGAAAGCAGGGTAATATCACATTTGCATCCTTCACTTCGCTGTTGTGAATATAACACACTCTTTTTAGGGTGTTCCTACTCACTTATCACCATCCCATTGCAGTTTTGAATCTGAGCTGGGTGGATGTTGCACTCGGCAAACAAAATCTCTTTTCTAGAAAATTCGCAGTTCTTCTTGTGATATTCCAGTGACTGATAGTGTTTTTGTATACCTGTTCTGCTTACAATCCATCTTTCTTGAATCTGGTTGAGTGGAGCTGTGGCGTATTTTTCAGAGAGAGTCTGCAGTGCTCTGCAATATATGTATTTTACTACCTTTTAGTCAATTGATGAGCGCCCTAGAGTTCGCAGCGGAAATTCTTATTTTTAGCAGGTGAATAAACTACATTATTTTAACGTGTTCTACTGTTAAATTTCATTTAGTCACCTAAATCTCTGAATGTCTTACCAGATCAAGATTCAAATGCAGATGTTTTTAGAAGTGCAAGTTTTAAAATTATGCTACAGGTGTTTGTAAATATTCACAGCTAAAGATCTGTTGTTCAGCTTGTCTTTAGTGAGTACATCAACTGGTTGGCTGATGTTTAACACCATAAATGCAACAGCTCAAGTATCTAGTGTTGTGCTAGGAAAGACTTCATGTCCTAGAGCTTAATTCCTAGCCCTATATAATTCCAAAAATATAATAAGCTAAATAGGAGATATAGAAAATAAAGTATATTTACATGTTTCTACTTTCAATGCTTTCTAAAATGCCGTGTTTCACAAATAAAAGTGGATTTGAGAAAATAGCAATAGAGGGTAGATAGATGGGTTTCTAACATATTAAACCATGGAATTTTTGTCCTAAGGAACATTTGCTTCAATTATGATAAAATCTCACATTTTAAGAAATGAGGATTAGGTTCCATGTAGTTGGCAGGGTTTTATTACTTTAAGATTACTTCTTAAAAAAAAAATAAAATAATAACCACCACAAAATATTATCTATGCAGATACTTCACTGCTAAAAAGTGTTAGCATGAAGGTAGAATGGTGAGAAATATAGAATATAGATCTAAGTTATAGAGCTATAAGAAGAAAATGAGTATTTTACTACTTCTCCTTTCATGCTTTCAGTTGCTTGTGTTGTGGTTTTTTGATTTTTGGGGTTTTTTTTTTTGTCACAACTACTGTTCTCATGAAATTACGTAGAGGAAAATCTTGAGATATGCAAAATGTTTGCTAGGAGAATGATCTACTCTTTTCAAATTGGCACTCTTGAGAGATGCACGCTTGAGATGTTTCTGTCTCTAATATTTGTTTTAGATAGCTATGAAATCTTGCTGTCCCGATATAAATATCCAGATGACAAATACTTGTACAAATATTTTTCAGGAAATCAAGTTTGGTTGATTTAAGGCAGAACTTGATTTTTGTGAGTAGGAGCTCAAACATGGAAGTTTGGATGTCTTAGATGACCCTCAGCCTCATTGTACAGCCACTTCTAATCATGTTTAAAAATKAAATTGCTCAGTCACAAAGCAGTCATTTGTGGTTCTGAAATTAGTCAGTTTAAAATATAGACCTACATTTTGGACCCAAAGCTAACATATATATTCAGCTGGCAATAATGAATATAAAGACTTTTGTTAGAAAKATGTGCTGGATTGTTTCAAGATTTTGGCAGTCTGGGTACCTAGCTGATATTCAACCTATGTAAAATACTTAGCTGTGTCATCTGTGCTTATTATTTTATCTTGCAGCAGAAATTTAATGTATTGAAGGTTTTTGTTTAACAAATTGTCTCCGTTGAGCTTTTAATTTTGATTCCATTCACACTTTTTCTTAATTTTTGTTTCAGAAAAAATAATTCAAGATAGTATATTTAGCAAAAAAAAAAATCAAATGTTTGATATTGTTCTTCTTGGTCATCAGTAATGTAGCCACCCTTCCTTAACATACTTGTAAAAATAAAAACAATCAAAACATTTTTTCTCTAGGAAGAAGCAACAAACTTTGGTTTTCACCCTTAGTGGTGCGATACAAGATTTTATTCTAGAAGAATTTAGGAAGCGGGATTGGGTTTGCCTTTAGAACTCACGTCCCAAATAGAGGAAAATATCCTTATTGAATTATTCCACAAAACTCTTGTGTCTCTCAATGGGGCCCTGCATGCCTACTGTGGATAGTTTGAAGCCTGAAGGCAAAGCTGAGATAACAGAATTGTTCCCAGAGGTCAGCTTGGCCCATCAAGCTGAAACCAAAATCTAAGCMTCTGGCCTTCTGGGCAGCTCTCACATTATCAGCCACAGTCAGTGATGTGCACTGTGACCTGCTGAATCCATGAACCTTCTCCTCCCTTGCAAATCCAAAGAGCTGAAAGGAGGTGAAACTGAGGCATGTTGGGACCTAAAGCATAGGTAAGGTTCCAGCAGCTTCTTCAAAAACCCCTTTCAAAAGAGTATAACAACCTATTTATATAAGCAGTGTACATTAAGGCAAATATTTTAACTGTTTTAAGGCAGCTTAAAATTTTCAAACCCAGTCTTAACAAAATAAAAATCCACAATTAATCTGCTTATTATAAATTAGGACTCAGTATCTTCTCACATTCTTCAGAATATAAGAAGACTTTGTAACTGAATCTTTACATCCAGTTATACCAGCCGTGTTATACCATTAAAGTTTGCTAAGTCCCGTGTTTTTCAAGCTGAAACTGTAGTATCAGAAATGTTATTAACTTCTGCTGTTCACTGTATGTGTAAAGATTTTATTTCCAGCTGCCGAATGACAGATTGGATCAAGGTCCAACTGTGTAAAACTCAAAAGGTTCTGACACATAAACAAATTATATCGTAGTAATACACTGGTGATTTATCCTTCCTTTACTRAAGGATAAACTAACCTGAAACTGTTGCATGTGTTTTCAGAGAAAAATATTCATGTAGATGGATTCGGAAAAGTGGTTGATGTGTAATCACCTGTTCTTGGACCAAAATATTGCAATATGCACAGGTCTGTGATGAGTGGGTCATGAACCTGGCTGAATACCATGAATTAGAGAACAAGTAATTTACTTCATAGGTGGTTTCAATTAAAGGTATTGCACTTATTTAAAAAAAATGTGGGGTTTTTTATTTATTACCTTCTAATTCTATTCGATGCTCATTACCTGAGCACCAACACTGTGCATAACTCTGTAGATGCTGCAAATTAAAATCCTGTGCTTGAAGCAAGTAAAACACCATAGGAGAAACTATCAGGAGGCCTTGGGCAGAAGTTGATTTCAGGCATTATCTCTCCTTTCTGCTGCTGTGCATGTGCTCACCCGCTCCCTCACGTGCACATTCTGAGCGAGAGTAATGAAAAGGTCAGATGCCTGCTATGGATATGATCTCTGCTCATCTTGCTGKGCTGATGAAGTTTTGTTGATTGAATGTAAATATGCCTTAACTCTTCCACAGCATGTGCATCAAAGAGAACATTATTAGGGCGAAGACAGGCATTTGTTGGTACAATGGAAGTAATACTGTCTGTGCARTGCTGTTGAGAGGTGGTGTATAGTGGCATTGGGATATATTTGCATCTAAATGAGATGAGTGTTTCTTTTCATACAGCTTTGATTTACCTTGATCGCTACAGGTTTTTATTCCTTCTGGGATTTGGGGAATCGTGTTCCCATTATGCACTCATCTTCCCTTCACATACTGTCTGCCACCTTTAGTCAATGCCGCCAGATAAGTATATATAATAAAGATCTTTTACATCAGATCTGGTTACTGTGCTGTCAGGGCAGTTACTGGAGTCTGGGACTCAGGAGGGGCAATGAGTGATGAGTACAGCATGTATATAAGTACTGGTCTCTTTTTTTTTTTAATGTCAAGTATTGGCTGTATCTGAATCTGCTTCAGCATTATTAATGGTTCTGAGAATAATTGGATGATAATGCATAGTTCCATTTTTTTTGTTGTTTTAAAATTGTTTTGAAATCATTGATTTTCCTTTATTTTTTTTTTTTCTTTTTGCCTCCAAAGAGTCTCAGTAGTCCATTAACCACCATCCTAAAGATCTGTGTCAGGCTCCCTCACTCAGTGAATTTGTAGATTGCTGCTGGATGTTTCAGATATGTCAAGATGCTCCTTTACTCTATGTGTCACTTAGTGTGGTTTMGCTTTGCAAAAGTATTTCTTGGCCYAGATCTTCTCTTGGTTGCACCAAGTTGCATTTTAAATAAAAGTCAAAGGAAATAATTTTAAATCTCAGTATAATGCTGATGTATCTTACAGGGTAGCCAGAGATATGGCACTTTAGGATAAAAATGAATAAAAACATTTGGGAAGTAAAACTTGTCAATCAACCTACATGGGTGAGCCTCTTGTGTTGCACATTATAAACCTTTGCTTTGAATTAAGGCAAGATTTCAAGTCCTCCTTTGCATGACATCATAATTCACTGAAGTTTTCTTCTCTATATTCTACAAATATAAAAAGCTTGCTGAGCTATTTCAGCATTGGAAAAGGGGAAACTATTATCTGTCATTTGTTGGTCATTGTTTGGATTGAAGTATCTTCCAAGGAACAGAGGACACTTACCAAAGGGAGAGGAAGGTCCATCCCATGCCCCAAGGACTGTGTSATTTAAAAAGGCACAGAGTAGTGTGTGTGCTCTTCTAATGAGAGAATTACCCCCTCACTAACAAGACTTATCCTCACTGCCTYCACTTTTTCTGTCCCTTTTCTCATTTCAGTGAGAGATTTCTTGTTTCTTACTGTTGACCCAGGTTTTGTATATTTGTGTCTTATGATGTTAAGTACATTTGCCTTCAGTGGAGCATCTCCAGTATTTCCCTTTTCCTTCCCACTCCAAGGCACTGGGGCAGTCCTGTCCTTCTGACGTACTTAATGGGATTTGTCAAGTCCTTGGTGTAACCACGTTTTATTTCCATGAGTAATGAGACACTGTGATAGGGCATCTTGTCCTGCCCTAAACGAGACATGCCAAACCAAACATGAAATGGAATGCCAAATGCTATGTCCTGTATGTTTGTCAAGTGTGTGATCTATTTTTTAGAGACCCAACTCAGTACACTGAAATATTTTACTACTTGTGAACTTTAGCTTCTGTTAATATGATTGAAGCAAGTGGAAATGGAAATTGTCAGGGCAATTTAACAAAGCGAGCCTGTAAAACTCATTACATCCCAGGTAGTAAAATCACTTTAGAAGGCACATTCTTCAAACTTGAGCTTTATTCAGTAAACTGCATTGGTGCCTGACCTTTTAAGAGCTTTCCCTTGCTTGAGAGGGAGGAGGGGGAAAGGCCTCTTGTTCAGAGCTACCTATCTTAAATTACAAACAGCAGCCAGACTTGACTCTGTGCTTTAGATCACACAGGATGACAAAGTGTTCAACTGCTCCAAACAGACAGTTAAATGGCCAGCTATTTAGATGAGTTTGATGTGTATTTCATGTAATTGTATACTCCATAAAGCAGTAAAAAACCARTGTTGTGTGCTGGCTGTATTTTAGCACGAAGTAAATCAAAGTACCAATCTCATGTTTGTAATTCAACCTAATCTTTTCAAGACCTGATGCTTTAAAGAAGCTTTAGATTGATACTAGGTAGTGGRTGTGTGAGGGTTAAAGATGCTTTAGAGAAAGTAATTCCTGCTAGGTCTATATCTMATTTGCTTAGCAAGTTAAATTAGCTCATTGAGAGCTCTCTAAGACCATGGCTGGGTTCCTTCTGCACTGCAGTGTAACCATGCCCCTTAGTCTGCCTCTCTCAGCACTGTCTCCATGCTTGTCTCCAAATAGATGACAGCCTTTTCCTGCCAAAGTTATGAATGAGCTATCAATCCACTCTAGATAACAAATATGGGAGCTGSTTTTTTTTTCTATTTTTTTTCTTGCTTTTCTAATACTTTATTTTTCCAATCATATGCCACAAATTCTGATCAGTGGAATACATGAAAAGCAAATGTGTCATGGGCTGTGTCTCTACCACTTCATTATTTCTGAGGGTTTTAATTTTGCAGCATCTAAACAATTTTGAGCTGTAGGGATTGCATTTTCTTGGAGCTATCCTCTGCTAGGCTCATGAGCACAAGTCAGGTTGCTCATTAGTGAGCCCACACACTCAGAGTTTAGTCCAGCAACCTTTGAAGTAAATGCCTCCCACATATTTATTAGGTGTCAGATAAGACATTTAGTGCACATTGTGGCATTAAAAGATTTTATCTAATTACTTAATGAAGCTTTTATCTTATCTATGTAGTTTGGGAAGGTATGGGAAATATGTTAGAGTTGATTGTGGAAAACTTTGAAAAGAGAAAGTGTTTGCCTGCTCTGCAATTATCAT
>NW_026623593.1:431958-442858 GCF_030028575.1 Malurus melanocephalus
CTTTTCTACGGTTTTCCTGAACATATTTAAAGATATTTGGTAGAAGACATAAGTGAAAATGAAAGATGATTAAGAAAGGATTGAGAGTGAGCAATACAAACTTTAAAAAGCAAAGGTTTTGCAAGAAGAACTAGTATAAAAAAAGAAAAATGCATTTCTTTTTGATTTTCTATGGGCAGAAGGGTCTGCAAATGGTACTGAGTCCTACATGCAGTGAGAATAGTCAGGTCCGTAGATGACAGGTAAAAAAGCTATGTCAATTCATAGCACTCCTGGTAACTGTCCTCCTTTCTGTGGGTAGACAAAAAAATTGCCAGCATAAAGAAATGATAGGAGATGAATATGTGTTTAGATAATTGAACTCTGCAGTAGCTGTTTGGTGTTTTTTATTTGTTTGTTTGTTGTTTTTTTGGGGGTTTTTTTTGGTTTTTTCTTTTTTTTTTTTTTTTTTTTTTTTTTTATAATTTTTTTTTTTTTTTTATAAATTGTTTTACATCAAGTGGAAGTTGTTGCTAACCCAGATGTAAAGCCTAGGATGATTCCTCTTTGAAAATCTGACCTTTTGCCATGCAGAAAAGAAATGCCCCTTGCTTTCCAACAGGTGAAATTTATTCCATTAGTCCTGTACATTGGTAGCATTTCTTATTCCCTTTTAAAATTYCCTTTTCCAGTGTGTGGCAGTGCCTTGGGTTTGAAGCATCAAAAGGGGAGCAATTATRGGAAAAATATTATTCTTTCAGGAGATTTTAGAATGCAAATGATCCACCATCCTGAGGAACAGGAATGCAGATGAACCTTTCATTGTAGATACATGTGTGTTTTATGGTTCTCATTCATAAATACTCTCCTTTGCAGAAAACAGAAATAGGGATAGTTGGGAACATGCTCTGTTCTGCAAATCAACTTGTAAACTGTGCTGTAAACACTCTGCCCTAACAGTTTTGTTTTTTTTTTTTTTAATGCCTAGGTGTTATGCCCAGTTTGCTTTAATTTATCAGAGATATTTATTTCACACAAAGCAGAATTTGCCACAAGTCTTACTCTAGAACCAGCTGCAAACTACCTGTGGTTTCTGCAGACTCCACTTAGGGGCTTATGAAAATGAATTTCCTTGTCTTAGTCAAACATTTTTAACAACCAGCATTTTTCCTTTATTTACGAAATTTCAGATTTTAGGGAAAATTATTGATCTTTGAATATAACAGATAATGCAGCAATCACTCCCTCCTTGCATGCTCCTCTGCTTGAAATGCAGGTCAAATGTTGATGAAAAAAGGGGAAAAAAATGAAAAATAAAAACTTGGATTTTGCAAACAGCATTGTGATTGATTTGTAAACCTCATTCTCTATTTTTATATCTTGTCACTATTTCTCAGCTTTTGCAATGCTATGATTACATTTCAATTTCTGAAATTGCCTTTTTTTCTCCATTTGCATTATTTCACATGTGGTCCCTTTAGTATCATCATCTTCTTAAATGCTTTATTGTTGGTGGCAACTAAATTATGAGTCATTTACATTTACACATCTGCACAGGTTTAGCAGGAAAAGCCTTCCCTCTTTTTACCAGGTTCTATGAGATACYGAAACCCAGCCTTAGTTCAGAAAAATATTTTAAAATATGGTGCAATTCTAGTGTTGTAATTGATCATATTATTTTTTATTCAGATGAACTTAACTATGCCTAAAATTAAATATACGAACTGCCAGCCAGTTTTTCTGTCTGTAGCTCAACTCTGTCCTAACCTCACCTCTCTGATTTTGATTTTGCTCATAACAATGACAGAATGAGTTCCTGGGGAAACCCCTACAGAATTACCCTATAAACACAGCTTCCTTGCTAAGGAAAAGAACTGGTGCTGCCCTTGGAGCACGGGGTCATGTGCAGTGAGCTTAGTCAGAGGTTTCCAATGCACTGTCTTAGCTTGAGTTGTAGTTTTGATTGAAGACATCAATGTCCCTATGTGTAAGCAAGAGATAGTCACAGCCTTGCATTTGTGTTTAGGCTGATGGTGACTCCTCCACAGCTCCTTTGAGGGCAAATGTGTTGGACTGTATTTAATGTGACTATCTGGAGTAAAGGGAAAAGATRGTCAGGAAATAACATTTACCCAGGGCTTTTAGTACCCAACATAAAGTAGCACCAATCACAATTCTTGGAACATTTTTTCCCAGTAATGTGATAACAATGTTTGAAGGCATAAGTCTCAGACCTCTTTGTCTCACAAAATGTTTGTATTGGAAAACAGATGCMGCTCTTTGATATATACACAATTTTGCTGGTAATCTGAATCTAAGAAAAATGAAATTGTGCATAAACTTGTTGGCTAAATTATGAGTAGTCACAAGAATACTTACAGTGACTACTTTTTTATCATAATTTTCTCTCCAAAAAGATAGATGTAGGCAGTAGGCATAATTCTCTGCTAACCATTTGGATTTATTAACAAATCACTTACATTTTTGTTAATTACTACAATTATTTATTTTGTCCTAGTGTTCATTCTTCCAAGTCACAGAATAATACCAAGATACAGYTCAATTTTAGTGACATTTGCAAGTTATCAGTTCTTTTCAAGATGTGTAGAGTGAAAGTATCTGTACTCTGTATATGCATGTGTATATTGGAGGCTAGAGCTGTATTAATGAAAAATAAACATTATTGATCATTTTATGTAGAATTCTATTGAATATAGATCTGTTTTTTGCACCACAGTTCCTATTTTGAATAACACTCCTTTCTTTTTCTCAGTATTGCTCATATTTTTTTTCCTGCAATTAAGCCAAAACGTGAGCAGCAGGAAAGGCACATTAAGAAAATATAATAATTAAGTGCGTTTTTATGAGCCTCTGTATATTTTTTATGCAGTGATATGCAAAGGATTTGTTCAAAGTTTAAGCTACACAAAGATGAAGAATTCAACACAAAAGTCATTTAGGAATACTCATAGCACACACAGTGATGTCTTGAAACCATACTTGTGCTTTCTAGGAACTTGGAGAAAAGAAAATATATTTTAAATCACTGTAACAGTAAGCAGTGATCAGTTCCTCTTTTCCTAGAAAAAAGATTGCCAAATTTTGCAAAATTTGTGACAGAAAGTATGGAAAAAGTTATCTTTGCTTGATTTTACAATTAATTCATCCAATAACTATAATTTCTGAAGTAGCAGAATTTTGAAAAAAATTGGATCAGTATTAAGGCTGCTTGGCATGGCTCCATGGTGTGTCTGCCTTGTGCTTGCTGCTTTCTGATGGAGGTTTCCCTCAGTAAAACATGGCTGTGTAAGGGGTTGAGTTTGAGGGTTGAGCTGGAGGAGTTTCTGCCTGGTGGGGTATATTTGATACAAACAGACACTGTGCAAAGCATGCCTTACTGTAGTGCTGGCTTAAAATATTCAACCTGTAGTTTTGGGGAAAATTTCCAGTCTGGTAACTGTGTCATATTTTCTCTCAAAACAGTTTGTTTTCTATAGACAAAGAGCAGCGTTTGTATAGGTAGCTGAAAGTACAAAGAGGTCTCTTGGCAAATCATTAATCTTGCTTATAATTGCTAGTCAGCATTGTAGCTCTTTTCCATAAATTAAAAGAKGGGGGCTAGCCAAACATCCTGTGTTTCCTGAGGCAGGGAGCAAGAAGAGCTGATTGTCAGGAGCCAGGACCCCATTTGAAACTTGTATTAATGTGTAATACTGTTAAATAGGGGAGAAGGAGGGAAGACAAAGATAGGGAAAAGAAGAATTAGGTTTTTTTACTTCTTTAGAAAGATGGAAGACAGGCATAACTCATCCTCAGCTTCCATTGTTTAGATGCCTTTCCTTTTGCTGATGAGTAAATGATGTAATTGCCCATCTTTCTCTCATGTTTTGTTTCTCCTGAGTGTGTTTGCACAAATGTGCCCATTGAAAAGTGGTCATTGAGCCCTGGTCTCACACCACAGAGTGGACATTCACACTGGTGGTTGGCAGGACGAGGACCATGAGAGGCAAYGGTTTAGCCAGATCCAGAGGACATCTTCTATAAACATCAGTGTTGAAAAAGGCAGTTGAACTGTCTCTTCTTCCTTGAGGATGTTCATCGAATTATTATTTCATCAGGGGCATGGCCGTGTCACTACGGTGCAGTTTATGGTATGGGGTAAAATCTGAAGGACCTTGTGAGAGAGGATTCTTCTCATTCCTCCCTGTGTCTGTTATTTTATTTGTTCAGAGGGAGTGTCTGAGTTTTCCCAGTGTGACAGTCTAGACAGGGAAGGAGCAGGCTGCCTGCTCATGGGATCAGAGCAGCTACAGAGAGAYTGCCGGAGTCCCCACACCCTGGTGCCCCGCAAAGATCATGCAGGTGGAGGATTGGGCTTTTCTCTGTTCTCCCTCGTTGTACTTCTGTAATTTGTTCCTAACTTTTCCCAATGGAAAGCTCTTAATTAGCCTTTTTTCTAAGGACTCTGACTCAGCAGCTCCTGAAGAGCTCTTTGGGTAAGTCAAGTGTGGGGTGTTCTTCTGTTGTGTGTTATAACACAGCTTTCAGCTCAGGGATTTCACGCACTTGTAAGGCAAACGCTTTTCTCTGTATGCATCCCAGGACTGTTACTCTTACAAAGTCCTTTAAATGTATTTAAAAAAAACCAAAAAAACCATAGACGAGGCAAGCTTGTCTGGGGAAGCTTGCAAGGTGCCGGTGCTTGTGGATTAAGTGTGTGCAGCATGCAGCTATACTGCACTAGCAGCTTTTACTGAACACATTCAGCCTTCTCAGATAAAGGCTGGCGTATTACCCACTTCCTTCAAAGTTTCTGGATAGAGCAAAATGATATTGAGGATGTGACCAAGACAGCATGAAGCTCCAATCAATCATGCTGGTGCTTTGCATGCCAGGCAATATGGTGCTCATGATATGGGGTCTTTCCCGTTCCCAACCTTTATCTGCACTTTCTAGATTGAAACCTACTCTKGGAGTTTCCTAATGTTTTATTTTTAAACTGTCTGTCAAATCCCARTGTTTAACTACCATAATAGAAGAAAATAAACAACATCAATTAGTCTCAAAAAATAATGGACAGTWTACTGAAAGCTGCACATGCAAATTTATGGCATTACTCAGACTTTTTACTRCACTATACAAAATTCCTCTTAAGCAAAAAAAGGCAAAAAGTACTGCTGCCTTCTGGGCTGTAGCACTGTGACATTCCTGTACAGCAGATTTTCTCAATCTCACAAYCCTGTTTCAATGCCTGTACAAAGAAGCATGCCCCATGGGTATTACAAAACAGTACCCCAAAATGCCTAAAAGCATGGGAGGTCACATTTTGTATAGGAGCAGAAATGCTGATCATCTTGTCCCCTTGATTACCACTAAAATGGCAATCCTCTGCCTCCAGTTTGAAAACTGCTGTTTTCCAGGCATGGGATTAACTCAAGCTTCCTAGAACTCAACGTAAAAGTTTTATTTGTATTTACTTCTTAGGCAATATAGAAACCTGATTGCATGAAGATAAGTGTAAAGACAATGTTTGTTTGCAGAGAAGTTACTTCTAAATGAGATTCATAGAAACACAAAATGCAGAAAAACAAACATGGAACAGAGGAGAAGTCAGAGCTTGGAAAGCAGTGTTTGCCTACAGCTCAGATCACTGGAATTTTTCCTGTTCAAGTARTTCTTAAATTCTCTTTCCTGTTTTATACCATTTATTTCTTTGATTAGTTTTCTGTTTAAATTTCAGTTCGAAGTATGTGAAGAGAGACCAGATGGTTATACAYTCAGGATTGGTGGCAGAGAGGTAGCAAATGATTTTATAATATGAACAAACCAGGTTCTAGCTGTTTGATCTCAGTCATTTTTTTCTAGATTGGAAAGCCATCTATTAAATTTCTGTTTCCCATATGGGCACTCATGGGCTGAGATCAAGTCACCTCTAAACCATCWCTTTGATGAGTTAAATAAATTGATCATCTTGCATCTCACACTGTGAAGCTAATGCTTTGATCCTTTCATSATTCTTCCTGCTTTTTCCCCCACGACCACTCTAGTTTTTCCATGTCCTTGCTGAGAAGGGGAGAACTTGGACTTCACAGTTCCTGTATTGCAAGCACTAGAGCCAGGGTGTTGTGYTTTCTCCTCCTGTGTCCCTCTTTCATCACATCATAACCTCTTGAAGCAGTGCTACACGAAGAATTCATGTTCATCTTCTCATCTAGCCCGACCTCGAGACTTTGTCAGAGGCACAGCTCAGGGTTGAGCTCACCACCTAGAAAAATGCTATTACTTATTCCTAGATGAAAGCCTGCATGCTTTTAAACAGTGCATTGTTTGGTTATGTTGATGCATGAGAGGTCACAGTGATGTCAACTTTTGAATCAGTGTGATCTGGGGTTCTAGTGAGAATAAATAGTTTTGCTATTTTCACTGAAAATAGCATGATTGTAAAGTGAATGATTGTACATGTGGAAAAAAAGAAAAAGACTTCGAGATGCAGGTGAAATGGGAAAAGCTCATGCATAGGATTAGTTTGGTTTTGTGTGGTGTTATTTTTTTAAACAGTTCAGTAATTCTGTTAGCCTAATTTGGAATGTTAGTTTCAAAAGTCATAATTTAGGCTTTATTGAAGATGGTTGTTTTGCATTCCCATGTTTATATAAAAGACCTCACATAACTGCATATAAAGAGGGGGGAAGAAAATCCTTTGATCCTTCAGCAAAATGTTTTTATGTAAGTAGCCTTCTCATGGTGAGCTCTGGAAGTCTGGACAGATCATTGTCCATCTGTTTTTAYAACTTTCTGTGATCACCGTCCAGCAAATGCTGTTTAATCTACAGAGAATAAACACTCCTGGAGTTGACAATGTGCTTCCCAGGTGCTGAGGGGGAGGGTTACTCAGCCAGGCCATTTGCTGAAATGCAGGAAAACAGTCATCCAGAGAAAACAAATATCCATGGAGACTTTAGGGAAGAATCCCATCTCTTTTCATTTTCCTTTCCTTTTAGAAACCAGAGACTCTTTTGGAAAGAAATATAAAGGTACTGGTAACTTGTCTTGTGCTGGACGGGTTAGTGCACAAGAAGGAAGAGATGCCAAAGATCTTTAGAATCGGTAGCTCTTTTTTAAAGATTAAAGGAGTGTGAAGGAAACATGTAATGTTTGTGCAGAAGGCTTGTGAAACAAATTCCCATAACTGTGTTTCCATTTGGAGCGCCGTTGATTGCTGGAAGAGGGATGGGAGGCCCACGAGTGCCGGGTGGAAACGAGCTGCTGTGTCTGGATCATGTCATGGCAAGGAACTTTAGCAGCTCTGAGGCTCTGCCCTCATTCCTGCTGGAGCTTAACATCCCCTCCAACACCCTGTGCAGCGGGCAGGCAAGCAGCCCTCACTGCTGTYCATCCCAAGGAACTGTGCCTGCCCAGGCTGTGCTCAGAGCAGGAATTCTGTGCTGTTTTTCTCACCCCAAGATAAGGTTGCAGGGCTGAGGCTTCCTGACACAGAATAAAAGTTTTGTACGTATGTTTTCGTGTCGTGGTAACTAAAAGGCACGTGCCACTGCTGCTGGTGCTGCTCTAACTACAACATTGCTAACTTCTCTTTATCTTGCTCTCAGCTTTGTGTGCCTTTGTGAAWGCTTGTATTCCTATTTGCAGGATATTCCTTCATGGCAATCCAAAGGGCTTTGTAGAACTGATACACCAAACTTCCTGTGCTGTAATACCTTGCTTCAAGTCCTCTGCACTTCTGAAATACCCAGAATATTCAGGGTTATTTTCTTATCTTTTTTAACAGTTCCTCACTCTGAAGTATATAAGACTCTGTATTCCTAGATAGTTTATTCCCTAAAATGCTCAGGATACTTCAGCTTCAGGCCTCTTTTGTGATATTTGTTGTTTGTTTGTTTGTTTTCTTTTGGGTTTTTTTGAGCCTCTCCCTCAGTAGGTGGTTAATAAGATAGTTGTGTATGAGCCTAATTTGGGGGCCTGACTAACTCCCCTGGCGTCCTTCCATCACGTGCATCACCTGTGTGTGGCAGGATTTCAGAAGGGGGAATGGGAGAGGCAATGAAGCAATTTGGCTTTTTGACTACTTCATGGGCTGTTTGGAAGTGTAGTGACAGGCCTTTACTTTTGATCGGTCCCCAARTACATAAAAATAAATCCTGTCCAARCAYATGCCTTTCTCTAGCAGCAGTGGTTTCAAAAACAAGTTGCCCTCTGAGCTGGGATTCCTTCTGTGTTTTCTCATCCCAAATTTAGGGCTTGGTGGTTTTGAAATGTAAGTAAATKTTTCCCATCTTCACCTCTAGTACATTAATATCCCATATCATCTAAGCTGCTGAAATTTATAAGTGTAGTGAAGAAACCACATACACACCCCAACTGGGCTTCTTGTGTGGCTGGACCAGGCTGACAGCACTGCCTGCCAGCAGTATCCATCACTGCCAAATATGAGTCTACTGGATGTGCAGCMGTAGGTTCATGAAGTATTTTGCCACTACAGGTCAAGCAATTGAATATGAATATTGGCAGGATCACATTGCAGGACTGTTATTTAATAGAGCTGTTCCTTCGTAGAAAATGGCTTTTTAAATGGGCTGTGGAACTAGCTCAGGACTGAAAGGACCTGTGTCAAACTGAAAGGCTGTATAAACTAACACAGCCAGCACAAGATGTAAGAGCTAGGAAAACTCCATGCCCTGAATGTGGTTGAGTCAAGTTCAGGGTCAGCACACTTCTGTGCTGGACAAGAAAAATCACATCCATTCCTTGYCACCTGGGAACACCAAACAACTGAGGTTACTGGGATTTTGTCTACTAGTCAAAGTGGGACTTTTTTTGTTTATCAGGACTACTTCAAATAGCATCAGCTGTTTCCATCTTGCTAATTATCTGTAGCAAGGAAAGCTAATGAAAATTTGARAATAATTTCTGCTCTCGCTTTGTTACCCATAAGTGTTTTTCTAGCCTGTYATGATTTTCTGTTAATCTATTCACCACCGTGAAGTTTAAAAACAGTAATGAAGAAAAATAATTTGTGGATTGCATAATTTCGGAAAAGACCTTTGAGGATTAACTGCAAGGCCAATGTCACAAGGCATTGGTTTTGACACAAGSTGCTTTATCATCTGCAGAGCTGAAGTTCAGTGGTTCTTTGAAAGCTGGGAAATGCCTGCTGAGAACTGGTTTATGTCAGGTTGACCTTGCCAGCAAGAGACAGTGTGAGCAAAGATCTTGAAAAGGGGTGTGGATGACACATTTATTTACTGATGGTACTTTGAGACATAACAGCCTCGCAGAGCCTCATTAGGTTCATGTAAAGGAAAGAACAGAGGAAAACTACTGTGTCTTGTCAGTGCATATTAGATTTCATATCTAAATATGTACATATGTGTCCGTATATATACACATACAGAGCTCTAAAAAGAGAGAGAACTATTTAACAATTTTTTATTAGATAATTTAAAGTGGCAAAATATTTGCTAGGATTCMGGGCTCTGGCACAGAATATGTTGTCCCCAAAGTACTTTAAAGCATGGCCCATAGTACTGATTGTAAAAACAGTACCTACATCTTCTGCTTCAGATTYTGGTCCTTCATTCTGGGCTGTCAGGGCATTGGTGATACAGTAGATTGTGCCGACCCTCTAGATTAGGAGGCAATAAATTCAGGATAGCGTGGATTCCATGCTCTGTTAGTGGTGTACTGAGTGACACTGGTCAACTTGTTTCTTCTCACCATCTTTGTACTCCCTCTARCAATTTTCCTTTTGATACCTGTTGCTCTTGAGCACTTTCTTACTTTCTGTCTGTGCAGAACACWAYACAGARCAGCCTTGYTCTTGCCACTRYAGCATAARTATTAGTGAGAAGAGGGAGAGAAAYACTGTTCTCTGGTTGTTGTTTCCATTGAACTCCAGAGAATACTGTGGCCAGATTGATGTGAAATYTGGAAATGGATTGTAGGAAAAAGGGCTTTTCTCAAAGTGATCCCCCYGCTCCCTCAGGATGGTGTGGATCCTGTTGTTGGGAAGCTGGATGTTTGCTTCCTGTGCATGATGGAGCTGGTGGCTCTGCTGGTAATACACCTGCTTAAGTGGTTTTTGCTGGATCGCAGCCCGAACAAATTGTGAATTCCTGATCCTCTCGTATCTACATTAGTGCATGCTTCAGAGCTGTACAAGGCATTGCAGTGTCCAGGGTAACACCTTGTACTTGGCAGCTCTCCTGCTCCCCCTTCGTGCTCTCCCGAGTGTCAGCCCCTGGGCTGGGGGAGGCTCAGGAAGCAGTCCCAGGCACAGGGCGAGCGGCTGCAGCCCACCTGCGTGGCTGCCTGGCTCCCGGCCCTGCTGCCATCACTGTGGCACTGTTCTCCCTTCCATCTTCATTTGGGATAATGCTTAGGGAGGGCACTGCTTTTGCCATTTACAGGAGACTGCTCTTGCTCTATGTGTAAAAAGTTTTGGGTAGGGGCCAGAATCAGGCTGCTGGGTTATTTCCACCATTCAGTTTGGACGCTTCTTCTGTCCCTGTCTTCTCCCTGAAGATTTCCCTGCCCTTCCCAAAGCCACACTTCTGTTGGCATAAAAAACTCTCAATCTGCTTGTATGCAGTCCCTACTTCTGAAGTTTTACGTGGTGTGATCTTATTTATTTAGACTGGCCCCAAATCCACCGTTACAGCTGATCCATTTATGCAGCAACTCCTATAGTTTTGACAGTAAGCCCTWGTAGGTAGGTCTACCTCCAGGAAAGCCTTAGAGATGATTGAAATGTAATTAAAAAGTGAAGACCAGATGTTTCTTCCCAGATTATATTTTCAAGATCACAACAGTCCTTTCAAAAGGGAGGAGACAAAAGTGAAACAAGAGGAAAAACTTTGCTGCTCTGCTTTAGCAAGGGAATTTCCTGAAGTATATACAAGAA